>NC_052535.1:36848941-37149536 GCF_016699485.2 Gallus gallus | reverse complement strand
ATCAGTGCTGCTCCTTGAAACTTTTGCCTGATTGTCTTAGAAAAATGAGGGTCTTGCAAGCATCTCTCTTATTCAAAGGGACAGATTTTGCAAACAGAAAACCATCTGTGAGATACAGAGTGACAGATTTACTTTCTTTTCTTTACAAGGATGTGAAAATAACCAAGCACTCAGATCTGATGATAATTAGAGCAGTGAGTAGAGTGATAACCTGCTTTTTCTGACTGAGGAAAAATCCCACCAGCCCACTGCATTTCAGTAAACTGCTATTTAAATCTTTTTTTTCAGTAAGTGCCTGAATTCTAACTCTAAGATTTACCTGAGGATGAGGGCACCTGTAATAGTGAATATGGTAAATGAACAGCCTATTACCTGAACGCTGCTTGTAAGCAGTCTCCAAGAATACTGAAGAAGGGGAAGAAGAAAAATAAATGAAAAAAAATCAATAGGATGTTGCTAGGTGAGAGTGGCCTACTGGGGAAGGAATCGAACCATGAATATAACATACTCCATTTAAAGAGAACTTTTCCCTTCTAGAAAATGAAGGAAGTACCTTCCAGTGCCCCACAGCATGGCAAGTGATGAGCCAGGAATCTTCCCCTTTTCCAAGATGGATACAGGTTTGGCTAACATCTTAAAAACTCCAAGAAATTCATGCTCAAACTACAGTTTTCCTATATCACCGTTACAAAAATAAGCTCCAAATATCCAGTGGTGCCCTGGGCATCATTTATCTTTTGACTTTTAACACATTAAACAGTTCTACTATGTTAGCCTCCATCAATAAGCCAGAACAACCAAAGACTACTTCATATTTCATACCTGTCACTTTTATGTCCATGGAATAAATGCTGACTTTTTCGTTTCTAACTACATAAGAAGCTAAACAAAATCTTTTGGACACATTCAGCTAAACCAAAATACCATTTGGAAGCCTTCAAAACAAAGCTACCATCTGTAGGTAAAATTGCCACTCAGTTATTAGGAACATCCCCCAAAGTAAATTGTGAAATGTGTTGCTCTTCTGAGAACTTCTGTGTCTGGAGTCTGCAGCTGTCAACATGTGGGATGGATTTGATTCAAAATATTGCAGGTGTCTCCAGAAAAATGTCTTTCCCTAGAATTTTCCCTTCGCTGCTGCCACCATTCCAGCTCCTCCAGAGGACTTACTGAGTAAGAAAAAAATCCTGCCTTCGCTGCACTTTTAGGATGGATGTTTCAGTGACGAACATTAGACACTCATCATCAGTTATTTTAAACAATGAGTAGTTTTCCATTTCTGGTACTTAAACCTTTACTCAGACTGGAAGTTACTCTGTCTCATGACCATTGAGCTATTACACCACCCGATGACCAGCACAGTCCTCAACAATACAGCTACCTTCAGCAAGCTAATTGCAATTAAAAGCATAAAATGACACATTTTATAAAATGACACAATTTACACACAAGTATTTCTTATTCTGTAAGTACTCAGAATGTAAAATACATATGTAATTGATAACTTCTAGAGAATCCAAACAGAAAATGGGAAATGCAGTATGATCATATGTTTTTTTTTCCCCTTAGCATTCAACTGATCTGAGGACTGTGTACATGAAAACTCATGACATTGATTTGTTTGAGGTCATTAATTAGAATCTTTGAAATTCAACCTTTTTTTATCTCTATATATCAGTGATCAAATGAAGTTACATCTCTATATATCAGAAGTGATCGAATGGAGTTACAGCTGGATACATTCAGGTGCCTTCACTAAAAACTACTTGAAATAATAAAAAAAGAGAAACACTGAAAAAGTTGACACAAATGTAGTCAAAGCAAATTCACTGAATCCAGAATTCTTTCTGGACATCCCTTCTTTTGTTATAGTTATGTTTTCCTTTTAAAGTTACTTTACTTGTGCTTTAGCAAACTGCAAAATAAGAAATAATTCTGCTCTGTAAACGTTAAAGCTGCAGTTCAAAGACAGTAATTCAGGGTGTGATACCTCAGAAACAGCCTCCTCAGGTGTTTTAATTTTCAACTTCAAGTGGCTCAGTTTAACATTTAAAGAAATATATGAAAGAGAAAGCTTGGAGTATTTTCCATTTGCAGGTCTGTGGTAGATGTAATGATTTGTTCTGTGAGGTGTTAGATGGCAAGCACAAACACCAAATGAAAACGCTTAACAAAAATATAATGAGAAAGTGAAAGTTTTGGTATACTGAAAAGTTATAAACCAAAATACATCACAATAGTGCAACACGTTCATATTGAAACTCTTATTCCAAAGCTTGGTTAAAAAACAAAAGAACAAAAACAACACACAAACTCTTTACTTTTTAGTTTTTAAGCTTTCATACTACCTTTTTGAAGTAAACACTCCTTGTAATAGTAGGCCTTTAGAAGATACCTTATCTATATTTTTATGGGACAAAGGAGCTACCAAAAGTATACCTGAGAATGCATATTTCCTCTTTGGTACTATAGGAATCATGAAACACTTCCTTGTTTCTACAAAGCTGAAGACAAAGAATTTAGGAATGGAATTTAAAATAGCAAATGTACACGAAGAGGAAAACCACAGGTTTCATACACAGTATTCATCTGCATTTCTGAGGAGCCTCTGTTTTTCCTGTTGTCCTCATTTGCTGTGTGGAGCAGGCATACAATGTAGTCCTGGAAATGTGTTCTTGCATGGTTGAGGAGTGTTTCATAAAGATTGTGATGTCTGAAGTACTACTATCAAAGTGTATAATGCCTTAGCATTGATGAATTGCCTAAATTTAAAAAAGATTGGCTAAGAAAACAGATCAACTATGATGGAAATTCATATAAATTCTCATTAAGCAGTGGTCCCATATGCTACCTTAATTGATTAAAAGTGCAGCAAAAGCTATTAATTAGTGTTCAGGCAGAGCTCCTTGTCTTCATCTTCTTAGTCATTGTTCTGACATCCCAGACAACCGTCACTGAAGTACAGTGATTACAAAATCCTAAAGACAATTTTCCCTCAGACTAGCTCTTCTAAGTTAAGGCCAATGAATGTGTATTGGGGAAAAAAATAAGCATGTGCTGTGGGAGGTGCAGACTGAGATTCTCAATTTCAGCTGATTGTTTTTGGTAAACTTTTGCAGCTAAACAGCTTGAGAACCACACTTTCTAAAATTTATTGTGAACATGCCACCAGAATGAAATAAACAAGGCTGCTGCAGAACTCTGGCCACTGAAAACAAATTCACAATTAGTGATTTTCCAGAGGAACCATGAAGATTCACACCAGCTGAGGATCTGTCCTTGATTTTTGGACTGAGAGGCTGAACTTAAGCCAGCAGCACTTTCCAGCCATTTCTGGCTGATCCCTGCTTTTTTTTTTTTTTTTTTTTTAAACCTCAGATGAAAAATGCATATTAACTCATTTTAAAGGTGTGAGGTTTCATAGATTTAACTGCAAATTTATGCTCTTCCACCATCTTTCAAGTATATGACAATATCCTTTGGAAGAAAGTTCTTATTCTGAATAATGAGTAAGACCACTAAGTCTTTTTTTTTTTTTTTTTCTTCCCTGAATGGATGCCCAGCAAGACTGCAAAAGCACAGAACTGCTAGTTTGGAAAACAATGCATCTTAAGTAGAGGGATTTTGTGTTTGAGTTAATCATTAAAGGACAGATTTATTTTGCAAGGGACATCTTTACCTGAATACTTTGCTTGTTCTAGACATTCTGTTCATGCAAAACATCTGTAAAATTACTTATGCATCTTTAAAGCCAGTTTCTGGAGAAAAAATTTATATCTTATTCAGAGAAAAAAGCAGTTGACTTGTACACTGAACACAATCCAATTGACTAATTTTCCAAGGAGCTGAAACGATGGCAAATTTTGATCCTCCAAACTTCTATGGCTGTGCACTGGTTTAGAATAGTTCTAAATTAAAAGCACCAAGAACATTTTGAAAACAAAAAACAGCATCAAAAGCTTACCATATGGAAATTAGAAATAAAAACACCCATACACACCTTCTGTCCTATTTCAATTTGTGAATCTGAAAACACCTACCTATCAGTGTCATCATGTCAGGTTTCTTGTCATTGACTACACTTTTAAGGACCTCATCAGCATTCTGAAACCAGAAATCCTAGCTTCTACCTATAGAAGAATCACAAGTACTTTTATGATCCATTCTGAAAATAAGAAGATAAAGGAAAAAAGCCTCATGTGACATCTTAGAATCTTTATCACCAGGAAGACGTGGCAAAATGCATGGGAAGAGAGATGTCTTATAGGAGGCAAAGCACAACTTTACCAAAGAGGATGAAAAGCTAAGGAAACTACCAGTCTTCCCTCTGGCATAGCAGACTTCTAGATCCACATAACATTTCAAAACTTAATACCCTTAGCATCACCTCACTGCTTGGCCTCCATCTGACTCCATTCTGTACAGAGGAGCAATAACTTCTATGCTAGCAGAAATTAGACCCGAAGGGCTTCCTAGTGTCCTGGAAACTAGCAAAAAAATGTAACTAACTATGCACTCTTACACTCTCTTCTAACATTAAAGATATATACACTCAATTCGTCTTAACTTAAAAGTAACTTTGCTCCCTATTCAGCCCTAAAAGAAAACACATTCTTCCTGGCATAATAACAAAGTGACAGAAGACCTTGCAAACAGCTCCCTGCATCTCAACTGTGGGAGTGACAGAAGGCAACTGGCATACTGACATCATAGGAAGATTTTCAGCAAGGGAATAAGCCACTTGCATAAGCAACAATGGGCTTTCCCAACCCTCTCCTCCTATTACCATGAAGTAACCTGCTGTAGCAGAAATGCTGAGTCACGGCCTGAAGCAGTGATTGAGCACCTGGTGGGAAGGCAGGGCCAACCCAGGGGAGCTCAGGTGCGTGCAATGTACCTGAGTGACCAGAAGGGTTGGAGCCAGGATCCACCCCTTCCCAGACCTCATTTAAGGGTTGCAGTGGAGGTAAGGGTATCTGTCTGGAGATCTCTTTGTACCTGATGCCTTCTGAAAGAAAAGCAGCTGTTTTTCTTTACTTCTGTGACCACAGCTGTTACATTTCAGCAGATCCTCGCTCGCTGCAGCCTAGGGCCTTGCTGCTCTGCTGTCACTGCTGTGCTTTCCATTGTGTTACACCCACTTAATTTCTGAAATGGGGAAAAAGAAAAGCCATTCCCTCCCTTCAGAGCAAATTGCACAAATTGCCTTGTGCTCTAAAGATGAGTTCTCTTTTGCCAAAGCTGAACTCAAACAAGAGAACTCATTGTCATTTTCTGTCTGGTCTGGTCTAAGCAAACCTCCCCTGCCTAAGAGGGAGAAAAGTCCTGAATTATTACTACTGCTCTCTCTCACACATCCAAAACATGATTTTCTTTTTCTTTGTTGACACAACTTCAATAAAATTTGAGGAGAATATGGCAGCAGAGTCTTGGTGCAAGTTGTTGTGTCTTCACTAGTGCTCCTGGATTTCCTATTTTGCTGAGCAATAAGAACATGGATGTTTCTAGAACTCTAGATGAATTAAAATGATTTTAACTTTTTGAGAATCAAGTCACACATTGCCTGAGTAGGTCACAAGCTACTCAAGATGTGTAATAGGTTTGTGTTACATTCTGAGACACAAGCTGGAAAACATGCTGCTATCTCATTATCTACCATCTTTTACTCTTCAAGGATCTTATTCCACTCCTTGTAAAAAGAGAAAACAGAAACCTAAGTAATTTCAAGCTGTGTCATTGTTGGTCCCAAGGTTAAAACTGAATTTACCAGCTCTAGTAACATTCTCTGCATTCACCTAGAAATACTAAGGCTGAATACGGGCATAAATCACTTTTGAAAGAGAAAAGCTTCTATCCCACTGTTATAATCTAGAGGTCAGGCCTGCAGTTCTTTGCTTGAAGAGTACCATGCTATTTAAAGCTGCTGAGACAGTGATGCTTTAGAATACAAATAGCCTTCAGTTTCCACCAACCTTAATAAGTACATTGAAAATTTAGGGATTATTTCAGGGCCACTTGTGCTGTCCTTGCCTGTATCTTGCCTCTATCCAGAAGAAGAACCAGAGTGCATGCTTCAGTACTTGGCTTCTTACTGGAAAAGCTCTTGGACACATGGACTTCAATACACCCTAACAGGTGGACTTTTGGGAAATTAGGACTGGTAGCGCGTTATGGAACCAATCTACCTACCAGATCCTTCTTCACATGAAGAAAGAATAGAACTTAACTTGGACTTCAGAAACAGTGTGAAACACCGACTACTCTTTACATAAGAGCTTCTGCAGAATTAACATAGAAGTCCCTTCATGGTTGAGATTTCTGCTGTAATTTTATTTGAAAAGATGAATTGATAACACAGAAAAATAATTGCAGCATGTTTGTGTTCCCCAAGAAAACAATGCCTGTTTTTCTTTGGCATCACAATTCTACGGTATAACTGTTTGGAAATCAGCTACTTCTGCAGTAGTGCCTCAAATTTCAATATTGAATTCATGCAGAAACCTATGATGAAAGATATCAAAGGAAACAAGGCAGCACTTGTATAGATAGCTTCAGCACTTTCCACAAGGAAGACAGCATGGAAATCTGTGCTGGTGCAATGTATATGTCAAATTAACCAAGAAAAATGAAAATAAAATGTCTCTCTGATAACCTGATCTTTTCTTGATCTACATATAGCTTAATATTTAAGCCATCACACTGGCTTTTAGACCAGGCATTTGGAGCTGGAAATCTATGTTGTCTATTTTTTTTTCTCTAGCTTACAGCTGCTGATATGATTTTTAAAATACCCTTTTTCTCTATTTAAGCACATCTGCACTTAGAGAAATCAAGAGTTCTGTAGCAGTTCTTTATTTCTTATGTGCAGATGACTAGAGCAGTGGGAATCTTCTGAATACGGCAATAGACTCTTTTGCTTTAAAGACCCTTGGGGATTCTGTGACCCTGATGATCTGGTCTTGAACAGAAGGAAGACACTGCTGCAGAATCTGAATAAGTGGGGTCCAGAGGGCAAATAGGAGATTACAATCAAAATAAACAAACCAAAAAAGAAAATGCACTTCCCATCTATTATATGTGTTATTAACAACAAGTCCTCATAAACCAAAAAGGATAGAACAACAGAGAACACAGATGTGCTGAAACACTAGGTAGCACCTACCTTTGGGAGATGCGATTTTAGTTCTGTTAAATTTTTATCTTGAAAAGAGAAGCTACAAAAAATCTAGTTTCCTGATCAAATGAGATGCTTCAGAATCTCAATCTTTTCTTTCTCTTCTGAAAGACTTCGGATTTTGTCAATCCAAAATGTTTTGCAGATTGTCAAGGTAAAGCGTCATCACATCTGTTTAAAACTTTATAAATTCAAATAGCTAGTAATCATACCCACACTGATTACTGAGCATATAATCTTCCTCCTCACTCAGAAGCATTCAGAAATCAAAAGCACATGCCATTGGCTACAATTATGTCACTTCTCATAAAAAATAAGAATGACCACGAGCATTTAGGGAAAACTTAAGGGAAAAAAATTTTCACAGTTCTGGGAACACATGACAAGCAGAAACCTCTGATGCTTTACCCTGTGTCTGAAGCTGATTTACAACCAGTGGAGCTTTGATTTGATTCCAAATGAAAAGGGCTAATTAGTTTTTGTTGCAACAGAACACATCTACTCCCATATCCGAGTATTTGTAAAAAGTGCATTCATTTGGCTTCTACATTCTCCCACACATGATGAAAAGAAAACCCTCAGGAGATAATATTGTGAGAGTTTCTGTATGCTGTGCAGCATCTTCGCTGTTCCATCAGGCAAAGGGCCAGAACAATTGCTGAGATTTTGGCCTTTTAAACATGTAGATGGCTGCTGTACTGCTCCACAGTCTCAATGTGGAAACAGCTCAACTTCAGAGGTGGCATTAAGTGGGGGCCATGAGTCAGGTGCACCTGACATGGCAGTTTTTCCTTGCTGTGTCCTCTATACTTCTGCAACGCTAAAGGAGAAGCTGGCCTTATATTATAGACAACTGTATATTTTTTAAAAATTCTATTTTTTTTTCTTGCATTTTCTTTGCAAATGAGATTTCAAATACTCAGTGACAAAGGAGGGCTGGGAAATACAGTGAACAAGTTATCAAGCTTTCTGGAATTCTACAGTTTAAGAAGCACAATGAAGTCTGTTACAGTTTCTTAGCAAACTGGAAGAGTACTTACTGCCAACCCTTGTTCACCTGGCTTTCCTGGCTCACCCTACAAAAAACGAACAAACAAACAAACGTGTGAATAATTTGAGTAGCATGTCTTGAATTCAGTTCCTTACTTAATAACAATCTTTAAAAAAAATTCCATTATTTAACAGGTATGGCAGCTGACTACACATTAAATACACATACACACATATACATACGTATATTTGCTTTTTAAAGCAATAGATCAAATCACAGACTTTAAGAGGCGACGTACTACTTCACAATCTTTTAATGACGTAGCTCTCCAGGCAAAAGTTAAGCACTGGTGTCCTGACTCTCAGCCCCTTGGTTCCAATCATAACATTCCACTTCAGTCAGTGGTGCTAAAGAACACAGATAGAGGTTCTTTCACATATGTGCTGAATCACTGTTTACATATTCCAGAATTAGTGTTCTGTGTCATCACCTCAGTCAGCAGGCATAACTTACTAATTATCATATTGCATATACCCATGAACAGTGACATTTTGAAGCTATGCAATAATTGTTCATCTGTTAAATACCTGGACTGGTTTTCAAAATGGTATCCCTTCATTTTCCCAATTAATTCTCTTTGTGTGTACAGGTCTACATGAAGTGAGGAGCTATCTTCACTTCCTTCTTCTTAAATGAATGCATTCAACTGTCATTTGAGACAGTAAAATGGATGTAATACCACATGGGCTATCCACGTGCTGTTGGATCAGCACAGCTGCAGGATCATCTTTATCAGATTTATCATAAAAGAAAACCTGTCAAGAACTGATGGGAACTGTTTTGATGCTACTGCTCTTGGCAACTCAACAGAATCAGAACTGCTTCTCCAGGTAGATGTGCTTTCAGATGCACAAATGTAGCATCTGCAAACACACCAAAAAAACAGGGAAGAGAAACCACACAGGCACAGGTTTCAGACAGCAAATTATTTAAGCTTGTTTAACTTCTCAGCTTTCTTTGTAACCCTGCTTACTTTTGTATATAACAATCTCACAGAATCATGTAAGCATCAAGATATACCTATAAATGTTGAGAAGCATTATCTCCATGCTGAAATAATTTCAAAACTTTGTAACATTGTCTACTGTTTTATTACCAGAAAAAAACAAACCAATATACAAAAAAAAAAAAAAAAAAAAAAGCCACCCTGCTTTTTTCCTTGTGCTTCTTTTTTGAGACTCTAAACTTTCAAAGTGCTGGCATCTGTGTAGCAGGAAAGCTATAACAGGGGAAGCATATGCTGTAGGTATCTTGCTCTTTTGGAATGCAAGTGTGTTCAGGTTCCAAGAGGTTTTTCTGACACCCAAAGAAAGGCTTAGCAGAAGGCTGCAAAATCCTTTCTTATGCCCCTGATCTTCCTTGGTTCCTGTTAGACTTTCCAATAGGCCTAACAGCATTTCCCTCACATTTCTACCTTCTCAGCTCTAAAGACTTTCTGTCCAAGAAACAAACATTTCCTCATCTCTAAAAACTTTAAGTGTCTGGAACAGGATGCACACTTCTGGCATGTGAGGTAACAAGAGTACAGATGGAGATCTGTGGGCACAGAAGGAGATGTTAGCACACAGACTGTTCCTCAAAACTGCTACGCAGAGGAAGAAAACTAACAATGGCTGATGGAGTTGCTCACCTGGGCCCTGTTATCTTGAGTGTGTGACTTTCTCAGATGCACAGCAAGTGTATGGGCATGGGGGAAGGCAGCGGACAAAACATTTTCTTGCAGTTCTGGTGATTATTGCTTATTACTATTATTGCTTAAAAGGAAATGACTGCCTTACAATGGAGGCTGGCCACAGTAAGGACTTTCAGTTGTAATGCTGCAGTGTTCCTATTTGTAATGCAGTATAACTATTATTTTGTTGTTTCTCTCTTCCACACAAGCCTTTTAAAGATACAAAGCTGGGACAAGTTTTCCTCTTGATGGAGGACACTGAGAAGGAGCAGGATGATAACAATAGTCAGCAATTTGGTTTGATTTTATCTGATTCTGAAGCTGTACCACAAATTGATTCTCCACAATGCTATGGGGCTTAAGATAACCACAGCTAAACAAAAAGAAACAAAAAACAAACCTATAAAAAGAAACTTTCTCTCACCATCTAAAGTCAAAAATCACTACAGAACTGTTATGAAATGGAATGACCTAATTGCATAAAATGCATTACTTCTGTCATGAGAAACACTATTGTTCCCTTTGCTAAGCAGCAAAAATACCCAAGCAATCTGCAGTCAGACTGTGACCAGCCACACTAGCTGATTCTGCTAGCCACTTGCATGTGAATTATAAAAATGGTATCCCTTGCAGTTAGAAATTGGTTGTGGTTTCAGTCTCACCCTCTCTATATCAAACCAGAAGCAACTCTGAACAGAGTCAAATTTACCACATTAGAAGACTACCAAGAAATGAGTAGATGGCTAAAGTAAGGCATACAATAAAAAGTGACAGATTTTCAGTGTCACTTCATGACCTTTTGCTAGAAATCATCAGCCGAATATTGGATAACAACAAGCCTCAGTTAGAGTCATAGAATCATTAAGTTTGGAAAAGATCACCAAGATCATCTCATCTAACTGAACTGTCCACCTATCACCAATATCACCAATTAACCCATGTCCCTCAGTGTTACATCTCCATGTTTCTTGAACATCTCCAGGGATGGTTATCATGATGTTACACACTTAATCCAGGTAATGTATAGTCAATACAATTTCAAATGAGGCCATCTGAAGTACAGCTAGAACAGAAACTTAGGTATTTTCTTTCTTGGTTTTGCAGTGAAATTGTATGACTTTGTGTCCTGGCCTACATAATGAGCTATTCTTTCTCTCTGACAAAGCTGTTTCTTTTTCCGGAGATGTCTTCACCTTGCTAGTTCCTTATGCATCCTCTCAGCTGTGATCTTTACTTGTGATGGGTGTGGAGATGTGTTTACCAGATCTGAGCATTTGACATTTCAATTGTCAAGTGTACTGCCTGTGATTCAGCTTCCGCACTGACACTGCAGCGGAATTCATGATGAACAGAGAGATACTTCTTTCAAAAAGAAAAACATTTAAAAAAGGAGTAGTAAAGAAGTCACAAACTATAGAGTCAAAAATATATTTTGCAAAAAAAAGAAAACCAACACCCAAATACCTGCATTTACCTGCATCTTTTTATGAAGTGTTTAATATCACATTACAAAATGCCAAAGGCTGCAGGTCTGATCCTGCATCTAAAACATTGAGCAATGTTCTGTATTCTGCTTATGGGTCTAATGAAATACAGGGGATGAGCGGAAGAAAATTGTACTGTTAGTGTTGTGTAGAAATGGCAGAATCGCACTCCAAAATTTATCATACTTTGGGCAGCATTTAGCAGTTTATTATTTTGATTTCATAATTTGAGGCTAAATCATTAGAAAGTGAGAAGTCAAGTTAGCCTACGCAATGACATCTCAAATTCAGCTTTAGCCTGAAGTCTGAGTGGGAACATTTGCTACTTGTAGAGGAGGCAGACCCTTCTCACACAGCTATTAAAACATCAGTGAACAACTCAGAAACCTTAGAATGTGTGGGGAAAACTGTCAGGGGTGAGAGGCAAGAAACCTAGGTGTTACTCTTGGCCCTGATATGAACTTGCTGTGTGTGGCTGAGGGACTTCAGGTGCGCTGTGAAATTTGTCTGTGGTTCAGCTTCCACGTGTCTTACTTGCCAATCTTACCTCACAAAACACCTTTGGCTGTTACATACTTGACAAGAATTTGGACACCGACAGACTAACTCACCGGAATGCCAGGCATCCCTCGAGGACCATCTTTGCCAGTATCTCCTGGGGGACCTCTGGGTCCTGGTGGCCCTGGAGGCCCAGGGGGTCCAGCTTGTCCTTGGTCCCCCTAACACAACAAAAAAATCGTCATCAGAAGTTTGCTTTAGAGGCATCAACCATACAAAAATACAGTTTCCCAGGAAGAACGCAAGACAAGTTTAAAGAAGCTACTGTGAACTAAACACTGACATCTTTGCTTCTTACAGCAAAGACTGCACTGTGCCTTGAAGACCAACAGGTTGTACCTGTCCAGTGCAATCAGCCACAAAGCAGAAGGCTCACATTGTAAATGGCTTGTTCTACCACAGGACATGAACTAGAATTTGGGGTAGCTTTGCAGTATTTGACTCATGCAGCTTTACAGAGAGAGTAACCATTTTCAATAAGCAGCTCGTCATTTCCTGATTGGTTATAATCATAACAAAGCTGAGGATTAAAAAAGAAAGTTGTGTGCCAGAACTAGACAGTTTGCTTGGCAACATTCCAAGCCCATCAATGTTAGGTGGACAGACTTCAGACATGAGCATGGAAAGTAACTGCTTTTCCACAAACTTCTACAGAATTTTTCATGTGTTTTGGTGAGCTCTTTCAGAGTGATAATTAGCCAAATCCCTTAATGATTTAGACCTACTAATTTGTAAAAGACAATTTCCAAGAAAGTTGCCAAAACATACAGTCTTTGAAAAAACACCAGAAATGGTGCTCAACTTATTTGATTTCCAGTATAGCACTGCAAACCACTAAAAATGCTAACTACATCTTAAACGTGGACCATTTAGCACAGCTACCCACAGTATTTAAGTGCTAATTTTATTAACAATTGCTTAATTCTAGAACTTTAAAATAAACAACTTGCTATAAGAAGGGTTCCGACAAAAAGGTACAGCAGAGAGTAAATTGAATGTAAAGAAGAATCAGATTCCAGTGAGATGAAGCACTACCTTAATGAGGCGGCGTTTAATGAGCTGCTGATCAGCAGAGAGAAACCCATGATTGATTTTAGGAAACACCATCTGATCAGGCAGGTGAGGTCAAAAGTTGAAGATCAGAGATGAGAGAATTGAAGAATAGACATCAGAAGGCCCGAGAAAGAAATAAAGATATATTCATTAGGTTTGTAATAGCTAAAGTTATATGAACTGGTGCTTCTGCCAGAGAGAAACTGTGCTTTAAGCGCTTTGTGAACTCATCATATACAGTGAGCTAATTGTCTAAGTCCTTTCTCCCCAGATTTCACAGGAGAATTCCTCACTTTTTTTCCCCCATTATCTAGGCTCTGAAAAAAAATCAGTATTTTTGCGTGTTGTTCTCTCAGCAAAGTTTCTAGACACAAAGCACCAGTTCAACTTTCAGTCAGATTTTCTAACCAGCATATTGTGCCATGAACAATGGTGTCATTTTAATAAGGACTGGAGCTCCAGCTTGACCAGATTGCTCAATTCTTCCTGCTTAATTTGCAAATGCATTTTGAAAAATGAGCACATACAGATTAAACTTCAGATATCTAACACATAGAACTGACTCTTGATTCAACCAGTACAGAGTTCTTGACATTTTTGATGCTCCTGTATGCCTCAGGGAAGCAGAACTACTGAAAATTCTGATCTGAAAAATGAAATGCTGACCAAGAAGAGCACATGGAACATGGGTGCTGCCGGGGGTAACGCTGTATGCAGTTATGGATTTGATCCCATGCTTTGCATCAGAAATGCATACACCAGTGAGAAGGCAGAGAAGGTTGACTTAGGTCCACCATAAGGATTTGTGGCTATCACATAGTAAAAGTCATTTTTTTCATGTGCACTTTTATGCTGATACAGAGAGACCTGACTGAACAGGTACATGTCAACCACAAACCTTGACGGTGAGGATCTGATTACTGTGCAGAGCAGCGACTGTGGGGAAGCCTGGCAGACCCTAGGGACACAGCATAACATGGTACCAAAACAACACAACACAAACATCACAGAGACAATTTACTGACAGACAGACAGAACAAACACTATCTTTAGTATACCCCACATCGCCTACTGACAGGAAACAGCCTCTCTGTCATATGGGAAACAGAATTAAGTTTGCATTGTAGCTGAGTGTAGGTTGTTACTTCATGACAACAATATAAACAGATTTTTAGAAGGAGCAGTTGCACAGAGGTGACTCCTTAAAATTACAATAAATTGTTAGGATTGCTTGACAGTTGTTAGGCTATCAGCCAGCTGACGACTGCACTGTTTCTCCATTAAAATGTGCTACTGCCCTTCAAGACAGTTCTGCAGAAAGCCATGATTCTGGGTTGCTGCAGAACTTGGCAGTGGTGACAGGGAATTTTGAGGCACTTTGAGTAATTACCATCCTGCTCCTCACATTCTGTTTTACATACGACATTCAGCACATAAACTGATGATACATACACAATTATAAACACTGAACAATGATCTACTGATAGATCTGGGGGAGTCCACAATGGCCAAGGTCAACATTTTCAACATATACATAGCAGCATTTTCAAAACCAGGGTAAAATTTTGCCCATTGAGTGCTGTATGCTGCATGTGGTCTCTCATATTCTACTCTACCCGCATGTGCAGAACTTGATACAAAAAAGAAAGATGTGGTAATTAGAGCCTGCTGTGAGAGCTTTGCTCTCACTTCAGCACCCTTCTTGTGCTGCCTTCTAGGGTGCAAATTAGACTTCCTCATTAAGCTGAAACCTTGTAGTGTTGAGCAGGATAGTTCTAAAGAAAGAAATCCCCAAGTCCTCTAGATACAGCACCCTATCTAAAGCAGAGGTCCTCAAAGGTTTGTTCATGGAGAGCCAGGAAACAACTAAGACATTAGGCTGTGGCATACAGGTAAAACAATCTGGTACACCTAAGATCCCCATGTGCATGAACACAAATGTCACTTCCATGGCACAGCCCTTCTGTGAGGCCTCAGTGTAGCTGGCTGCAGAGTTGCACCTACAGAAGGAAAAGCTGCACCTAGCTCTGGCTGCCAGACAAGGTGGCTTTCATAAGTCCAGCATCGAGGCTCTGATGAGGCAACCCCTGTGGCCATAGGGCAGCATGCTTTGCGGTCCAGCCAGCCTCGTGGAAAGGACCAACAGGCAACAGCAGCCTGACAGCTACAGCCATCTTTCATCTTTACAAGTATTTGCTCTGTGCATCTCCACCTGCAATCATATCACAGATGTTCCAGATCACAAAGACCACACTGGTCTTCCTCCACAGCTCCCCTAAAAAGGCAGCATTACATTCTGATGCACACAACATGTCCTTTGCTAGTGCAACTTTATTCTTGATACACACTGGTGAAACAAGAGGAAACTGAGACTCTGCAAGTGGATCCCATCAGTTTTACCAGCTTCTCCACTTTGTTCTAATGAACCTGGCTGTAGCTAACTGCATTGCTTGATGACCTGAGATCTCCTCTTTAGAAACAAATAAAAAGAAAACAAAGCCAAAAAAGGCTAAACCACCATACATTTAAAGAAGCTCATTCCTGAGACGTTGCTAAGGCTGAAATGATACACCATTTAGAAAACAGATGTATCAAATTTACATTTATCTTATTATGGAATATAAGTTAAAGAAGTTATTAAATGGTACTGTGCCAGAATCTTTACATCTGTGACTCATTAGTCCTGCTGTGCACATGGTTCATCCCTCTTCAAGCTAAAGCTACAATACCCATGTAATGGAAATGGGTACAAACAAGAAACCTACAGAAGATCTAAAATCTGAGCAGAAAGCAATACATTTTAGGGTTGGTTTTATTTTTTTTAATTACAAAAGGGATAACCAGAAAATCCTCTAAGCACTTCATTTTTCCTCATTGCTGCATGACAGTTTTTATAGCTAACTCTAAATATGGCATATTTAGAATTTGCCTTTTTTTTTTTTTTCAAAGGGGGAAACTCAAAACTCATGAGAGGTTTGATCCATTTCATGGCGAATTCAGAAGAAAAAACCTGAGCATTAATTCAGGGGATACTCTGCAAATGTTGCTTTGCTTTTCTTTTTTTTTTTTTAAGATAATAAATGAAAGAGTCTTGAAAGCTTTGCGTAGCTCCACAAACAAACATTTATGTGGAGCGCTTCATAGTCCATTTTCAATGCTTCCCAACACCACAGAGACAAGTTCAAGAGTATACCAGTACTACAGATTTGTCAACATAAACAATATAAAAGAAAGAGAAACCACCTCCTTCCGCAACAATGCCTTCCAGCATGTTCCAAAGCTGAAAAAAAACTTCTTTCCATTTCCCAAAACTGATCATCTCAGAGCTAATGGCCAGAAAAATGCAATGTCAGCTTAGACCTAGATCATCTTTCTATACATAACAATAATTTCTGGAGACATCAGAAATAGAAGAATATTAAATGGAACCCAGCAAAGAAATTATGAGTGCATGGTTTACGCATGCATGAGAGGTTTTAGAAGGCATCGCATCTTCTGGCATCCATGAAAGCTTATGTTGGCAAACAATAAGCTTCAAAATAGGCATAAAATGATCTATCCTTTCCACAAAATGAGTTCTCTTCCTTTCCTGTCACTCTGCTATAAATACCCCCTCAAATATCCCCTAGATGTTTTATTTTTTTTTTCTATCTAAAGTTGTTCTCAATGACAGATTCTGTGTTATTCAGTTTTCTCTTTATTTGGCTTGATTCTTGAACTGCGAATATGAACAGTTCTTGTTCTACACCCTGGGAGGCCCTCACAGAGCACAAAAGACTACAGTGATCAGCAGAGGCCACTGGCCCACTAAATTCTGCTGACAGCAGCTCAAGCTCACTCTGAAACACTAACTGGTAACAATTTCTACATTAACACATTTGTTGCATGTCCTGCTGCAATTCTTGCCCAAATGCCAAGCAAAACACGATGCTTGACAGAAACTAACAGGCCTGTGACCATACAACGCAGTACACTGCTTTCCCACCTGGAAATGCAGATAAAGACCACTCTTTCCCATGTAATGGTCGCTGAAAACACTGAAGGATGTCAGACCCTCACATGTTTGCCTGACTTTCTACTTTGGCGAAATAATTCTCCTGTTACATCCATCACAGTCTTCAGAGATGTCATTCCCACTCAGAGTCCTAGATTTTTCACAGTGTGTTCAACTTTGTGTGTTGGTCTACAGCAAGGCCTAGTCTATAAGGTTGTCATAACCCTACTGTATGGCAGGTATAAGAGCAAATATCATTTTATTGGTTTTACACTAACACTGTGTACACTCTGTTTTGAATTTTGCATTTGCTCAGCACAGTAAATGTCACAGTCCTCCTTAGGATTTTCCTTCTGACCTGCCAATAAACCCAAGCTTCACAAGCTTACATGTTCCTGTGAAGACATGGTAAATGAGACAGGAATTACCACCTGCTGTTCACTTGCACTTCCTAAGGTTACAGCCAGCTGCTGCTATTTCACATCAAATCACACAGGCTTCAGGCCAGAGTGGTCTTGACACCCTTTATGACTGCTTTCCCTCCTCCCCAACACCACCTCCAGTTCTAATTAATCCCTCAGACCAAGTGGCAGTCCTGCAGCTAATTATTTTACCTGCCCTGGGGAACGCAATGTTTGGTATCACCCTGTACAGTGCCATGGACTCTCAGCAGGAGCTCTTTTATATAATCTGTTTTATCATAACTGCTGCTTTCTCCATCAACAGATCTGCTAAGTAAAACAGTGCACCACAAGACAAGGATCCAGGATTTTTTTCACTGAGGTAATAATTCAGCAAGGAGTTATAATCTGAATACATCATACAATGATTCAGACCTTGTATTAATATAATAAAAGTATAATGTCTTACAAACTAGCACAAGCTCTGACTAAAAACAGATCATTATAAAAGAAGTGTTATTTTCTATAATGACCTCTATATTTTCACAGTGAACTCTGCCTGACGTTATGCTCAGAAAGGACAAAACTGGATAAAGTTAGCACTTGACTATTTTAGTTCTATTATTAGATGAATTTTCAGTGAGGTAAACATCTCCACACAACTCGGGAGTTCTGATGACCATAATCATCAAAAAATATCCTTCTTGAAGCCATCCATATCCTTACTGAAGCTGGTGGTAAGCATCCAGTAAGATCCCAGATAGGCTGGTTTTTCCCAAAGCCACATTGCTCCTCACAGTAAAAATCTTCAGTTCAGGCTTATCATGTTTCTCTCCAAATTTCATACTCACTGTAGTTATAGGAAGCAGGTGAGTGGTTCAAATCACTTCTATGATATTTGTTAGGCCTGAGGGAAGCATTTTTCAAGAGCTGGTTTTGATCAAACTGCTCTAACTCAAGTGTTCAGTACTGTAATACTTTTGTGGGACAGCTGTCACTCTATATGAAATGCCTACATAATGTTTTCTCAGTCACGGGACAGAGCTTGAGAAAGAGGAACAGGATGTACAGAGACTTCCTTCCTCACCATTCCTCTGGCATTACTAAAAAGGAACAAGATGCAAACTGATGAGTGGTGAGTAAAGACATGCACTGACTAACTCTTAAGATGGAAATGACAACATCCTTGTCTTGGGAGCAGGTATGTGGCACTCTTCTCTCTAGTGTCACAGCTGTTCTGCATTCCCCAGTAGTACCTCATGAGCCAAACATCAAAGGCATAGCTTGGCCCTGGAGAGTCATCCACTGCCAAAAGAATGCTCCTGAGAACTCTGAGCTGAGGCACATCTCAAGTCTGAGTGTTCCAGTGCTTCAGATCAAGTGAGCAGCCAGTGCAATCTGAGTTCCTTCCAAACCTCATTCCTATTCGATTCCCTGCTTTCACATTAATGGAAAACAGTGGAGTCAGAACAGTTTAAAACTGGCCAATTTGTAAAGATAAGTAGTCTCAGAAATTGACTACGTAAATACCCCCTTTTGATTTTTTACAGATTAGGTAATAAAGTCTCAGAATTGACTACTTAAAGGCAAGCTGGCATTAAACTAGATATTGGGAAGTTTTCTCTATGAGTTCGCTTTAGTCAATGTTATCTTAACAGAAGGAATTGTGTAAGTTTTTTCAGCCTTCTTATTGTGACATAATGGGAGTATAGTTCAAAACAGTGGTTAGACATAGTTTAGAACTAGAACTTGCTTCTACACAGGACAATGAAAAACAAACTGCATGGGGAGTTGTACTGCTAAAGCATGAACTTACAGCAGCACTGTGTGAATTATGTTTGAAGTAGTGCATAAAAAAAGAAAATATACTTTTATACACACCTAAGAATATCACCTAGGAAACAACATCTCTATATTGCCACATTTACTGCTTTTGGCAGAATATGCATATAAAGGAAACCAAAGACTATTTTATCATGAAATAAAAAGCTGGGGAAAACACTAATTTCTGCTAATGAAAGCTGAGCAGTCCTTCTATTAAGACAGATAAAATTTATGAGGAGTATTTATAGGAAAAAAAAAGATAAGCATTCAGTAGGATATAATCAAACATCACCAAGAACAACCATGGGAAGACATGGTCAGAATATGTTCAAGTTATGCAAAGTTACATTAAATTAACATAATACTCTGATTGTAAAACTATACATATTTGCTTTGACAAAAATGTTGGAATTTGCTTTGACAAGATGTTGAATAAAGACACAAACTAGGTGTCTCTGTTTGGGAACAAAACTGCTTGTCACATTGCTGATTTATGTGCATTTGCTACAATTAGTAGTACCTCAAAAACTGGAGTCTTGCCTTTGGTAAGGGCAAGGAATCAGATTAATTTACATAACTACTACCTATTTTATGAAGTAAACCTGTTCCTTTCTTAAAAAAAAAGTGCTAATCCTCAAATGAAAAAATAAGACTAAGTTTTAGAAGAAGGCAAAGAGTTATTGATCATGGGTTATTCATCAGTGAGCAATTAGTACTTTTTGATTTATGAATTAAATACTAATTCTAATGATGACAATACAGATTTTCCATTTGTTGTCTGAAGAAGCAGGAAAAGGCTCAAAGTAGTTTTTTTTAATATATTCCTTAGAGACATATTAAGGATAATATACACACATTAAATAGAGGCTTTATTTATTTTCCTTTGAAAAATGACAGGTCAGAACGCATTCCTTAGATATCTTCAATTTCCCTTTAAAATGAGACAGTTTATAAACGCAGTATCTATAATGTAAGAAGTGAAGCAATACTTAAGTTTATATTTGTAGCCTACACTTATATCACCACAGGTTGCTCTGAAAGCACTGTCTTCTAATTATTTCCATGGAAACTATGACAGATACAAAGCGCACAATAAGACTGTTTGATAGAGCAAATTCCCACCAACAAAAAACTATTTTTCAACATAGACACCACCATCAGCCTATTAGTGCAGATGAGCTAATTGAGATGCTCTTCATTTTGTGGTATGACAGCTGCTCACAGCCACCTAGAACATGGCTTATCTTTCACATCACTATCACCACTGCTGAAATGCACCACCCACCCTCTGACATCATGGGCCACCAAAATAAGAGGTGTTACTTTTGGAGCAGCTCTTTTATAAATCCAAATATGTACGTATATATTTCAGTAAATAGACTGCCTCCAGGCCCATGTTGTCAATGGTAGACAAATTTTAAATAGTTTTCCAGCACAGAAGAGTAGAACCTGCAAAATTTCTATTGCAAAGCAGTGATTTCTCTTCAGCAGGCAGTAAGTAAAGAGTTAATATATTAAACAAGAGGGATCAAAAGGGTTAAATAGAAAAGCGCATTATATCACTATCTGAGCCTATCTGCTTTAACAGTATATAAAGAACCTGTTTAACCCTCAAGACAATAAAGGTTATCACAGTAAAATAAACTTCTGAATACTTTTTTTTTTTCCCCCCCTCAACTTAATCTCTTCTGTTGCAGAAGTTTGAGAGATTTTATCAATTCTGTGCAAAGCCAGCAGCTGGGAAAGTTTACTTAAATAGAACAAAAGGAGAGAATGATTTCATGAAAATCTTTTAGTGTGACTTCTTACTGTACTAAAACCAATTTAAAGCAACTGCTAGCCACTGATTTCTAGACCTGATAAAGAAGAAATCAGTAGTGCATCTAAGGGACAGAAGATACTTGTTACATCAATTAGAGAAGGACAACAATAGGCTGATCAAGACAAACAGTACTAGCCAATCCACTCCCAGACATTCATCTCTGGTCTGCTTCCATTAATCAGGGTACAATCTCTTCTGTGTACACACCATATGAAATCTTCAAAGGCTTTTTTAAACTGGGGTAGAGCTCAGCAACTGGAACCAAGAGGTGGATTGATATCAGCGTTTATTCTAATAGCCCAAAACCTAAAAACCACCCTTTTTAATTTTGCTGTGGCTCAGTACGGTAATGCAAATCTGCATGACGTATCACTGGGCCATGTCCTCTGCAAAAAGAAAAGCATAGAAAAAGACTGCTGGTTTTTCATTTGACCTAAATGCTTAGTCTGCCAGAATATTAAGGTAACAAGTAGAGATCTGATATACAAATATTTAACCTTCTTTCTTTTCTTTTTTAAAGTTCTTCAAAGATCATGACTTTTGAATGTACCCACCACTACCTTATCTGTGGTCTCATGAGATCGAAGCCATAATAACCTGATGTTCAAATTCACAGTCAGAGCATGAACTTCTACATCATCCACACTACTGGAATGCTGGTTTTGCTTACATATGGACATAAGTGGATTACGCCATCTGCTATTAGGAACCACAGCCGCCCTTCCACCATTTCTGTAAGATAAAGACTGGTCAGCAGTCCGAATACCTAAGAAAATCTTTCAGATTCTTCTTCTGAAAAAGCCCACCCTCTCCTCCCCAAGAGAAAAAAAAAAAAATAAGCTCTTTTGTTCTAAGAATATACATTTCTGACTTCTGTGCAGTATTTGGAGGGTCAATTTTCTACTATATTTGAATTTTCTACTATATTAGAACATTTGAATTTCAGAAAAGTTCAGCATACAGTTAGTGTTTCCAGGGATCACAAGAAAGAAGTTTTGGAACACATGATGACTGGTTTTGCACTTTTGAGAATATTTCAAAAGGAAGGATCTTTCATACCTAACGACCACTGCTCAAAACTCGTAGTGGTATTCTTAAGGATAAAAAGCAGTATTTTTTTGTTTCTTAAATGCTTTTCTTTCAGAAGAATTTTAAGAGCTTACAGTTCCACTCTGACATGGAGAGTCTCCACATTTTGTTTGGGTTTCTTTTGCTAATGAAAAATACTTGGAGAAAAGAAAGCAACTTTTAAAAAAAATAAAGGATCATTTTAAAATTTTGCAGAATGGTTTGAAACAATGAGATCTTTACTACATTAAGAGCTGGATTCAAACAATATGTAAAAAATGTCATAAAACGAACAAACTTCAAGCTCCTTGTCTCTAAAAGATGGATCAGCCCTAAGATGTCCATCACATCCAGACATTATATCCAATTCATTTGCATACTTATCAAGTCCAAATGCTGATATCATTATTCCACATTCACCTACAGGTGCAACACTCCTCTAAAATACTATGGTATGGAGTCACCACCAAAAACATTTATTTGACTGAGGCAGTGGTGAAATACTATGTGCAAAGGTAGCCAACCAGTTTTAAATGTATTTAGTTTCATTTGGAGCATGACTGGATGACACATATAATTTCCATTAATTATACTGTAAATCTCTTGGCACAGTAGCCCAAGCAGGCTCACCCTGAAGACAGTTATCAGAAGAGATAACTGCTGTACCATGAAACAATAAGTGGTCAGAGGCATCGTAGTACTTACTACTCCTGAAATATACAGAGAGGGAAGAAAAAGGAGAAGCTACTAGTGGAACACACAAAAAAAGCCAGTCAAAAAAAAAAAAAAAGCAAAACAGCCAACCAAACAAATAAACGAACAAGATGACTGGGCAAATTAAGCTATATGCATGTTTCAGAAACAGGTACTTTACTACAGCATGCACTGACTATGAAAACAGTGAGCAAGCTGCTGCTAGCTCACAAGGTGTTATTCACCACTTCTTTCCCCTACAGCTGACCTCACTTGATTCCTCTCCTATATTCAGACAGCCTCAATTGGCACACACTTCTGGACCTATGCCTTTATGACGTCCTTAAACCCAAACTTCTTAGGTTGGAAAGTTTTTTTGGTAGTTATCAGCACTTGATTCATTAGTAACCCAGAAAGGACTCCGCTGCTCTCCAATAGAGGGGTGTGATTTGGTTAAGCAGGACACAGAACAAGAAAGATGCAGAGCTCTTGGAATAGCTGCAGAGGAGGGCCACTAAGATGATCAGAGGGCTGGAGCACCTCTCCTGTGAGGAAAGGTTGAGGGAACTGGGATTGTTTAGCTTGGAGAAGAGAAGGCTCCAAGGAGACGTCATTGTGGCCTTCCAGTATTTGAAGGGAGTGTATAAACAAACAGGAAGGAGAATGACTGTTTACATGGGCTGATAGCGATAAAACAAGGGGGAAAGTTTTAAACTAAGACATGAGAGCTTTAGGTTAGATATTAGGAGAAATTTTTTCACACACAGGGTGGTGGTGATGCACTGGAACAGGTTGCCCAAGGAGGCTGTGGATGCCCCATCCCTGGAGGCATTCAAGGCCAGGCTGGATGTGGCTCTGGGCATCCTGGTCTAGTGGTTGGTGACCCTGCACATGGCAGGGGTGGGTGAAACCAGATGATCTTTGAGGTCCCTTTCAACCCCAGCCATTCTATGATTGTATGACAATAGTAATTGAACCCTGTAGGTAACACAACACAGACAACACCAACAACAAATTCAGATAAATATATTATGACTTTACATAATCATACTAACTCCAAAAAATAACAAGGACAGAGTAAAATAAAATTACAATTTCAAAATATTCTGCATACTTCACAGAAAAAAAAAGATTACTATTATGTAAATCTTCACAAAAATGCAACTAAAGAAGGAAATCACTGTATTATTAGAACAACATAACCAAACATCTTCTAATGAAGCACAGATGTAAAGAAGAATGAACTGGCACAGCCAACCTATCAGAACATTTACCCCTGTATTCTTCTTTAGTTCTGTTAAAATAAACACGATGTTTAAAAATTAAAAGAAACTTTATATAAGTAAGCAGTGTTCTGTTAAAGTGTCTAGATGTGTTTAAGAGGTGATAATATCACTATCATTAACAATATTAAATACATACATTTCAGGAAAATGAGCTAGTACATGCATAGGTATTTGTTCACAATTCACTAAATAATAAATATGAAATCAGGAACTACATTTACTATAACTCCACTGACCCTCTGCATTGTGGGAGCCCATGCAAGCCGTGAAAACATTGCTGGGGAAACTGAAAGTTTGGTTAGGAAAGCCAACATTTTCATAGCAGAGCAAAATCACTGAAACCTGCTTCCACTCATAAGGGAAGTTTAACATTTTAATGCATTACTTACTGTTGTTACTCAGGTCTTCTGAGACTCTATCTGATCACGTTCAGTATTACTGTCCTGCAGACACTGACTTCAACATGCAGGGTAAATGCAGCTAATAAGCATAATTAGCTCAGACAGTGTATTTAATTTAGTTTTGCGCTAAGGACTAATTGCCTACTCAGCGAAGGGGAAGTGTAACATGTTTTTTTAAAATGCTTACCCGAGGGCCCTGATCACCTTGATCTCCCTGCAAAGTGGAAAGATGAGATGATAGGTTTAACACAGCATCTGTGTGCTACCCAGCTCTCTTACATCATCTAACATTACACTGGGTCAATACAAACTGTGTCTTTAGTTCATGCTGCGACGTATTTCCATTCACCTGGGAAGTGCCACCCGTACATCAACTCACCTTCTCGCCTTTTGGACCAGGAGGGCCCTGAAAGAAAAAGAAAGGAAGAATTAAAGTAATGAATTAATGACACCGGTGAAGCTAAGGGATGCTACAAGAAAGATGTGTGAGCAAACCAGTGATTCCTGCATAACAAAGTTCCCTTGTTTTTTTTGCACTGGACACCGGTGGTATTCCAGAGACAGCTTCTTTGCAGTAATAACTATAGGCACTGTGCAGTTACTGTTTGAATACGCTGCTCCCTCCATCTGCTAAATCAGACTGCTTAGATAAGCAGAACTATGTCTGATATGGCAAAATTTCTACTGATTTCAGTTATGGGCAACAATTTATCTCCTGTTAGATAATACATGTTTTCTAACACTGTAAAACTTCTTTTCAAGTGCAGTTAATAAATTCAGAGGCTTATAAATCTGCCATTTGTTTTGGCACCCTTTGTAACTTGGATTGCCAAAGAAAAATGGATTAGAGAATCTAAAAGCAGTGCTTTCATATCTATCTTTGGAAACACTGAAGTTGATGTTTAGTCTCAAGCACGCTGTTTTAGGTAAAATAAGCTCTTTTATGAGAAATCTGTGAAACGTGATTCTGCAGAAGTAATATTTATTGATACTTACCACCAGAAAAACAGAAATGCAACAGTATCACAAAACAGCAAAGTCCTTTAATTTCCATTTTTTATTGAGCACCTTCCAGAAAGCTATTCCCAGGTTTCTGAAACTACTTTTCAGGTTAGTGTCTCGTGAGTAAAAATGCTAGCAAGTCTGCAGAGAACCAGCTGCTTACACGGAGCAAATGCAACCTCCAGCTTTCTGAAAGATGTATGGGTGTTTCATTACAAAGAAGGACCTGAGGTACCTATAAAAGCAGCTGGAAATAGAAGGAGCCACCCAAGCTAGATTGCCCACTATTATGACAGAAAGTGCTGCATATGCTTGTATGCGTATTGCATGTCAAACAAGAAAACGTTGCAACAGAATTAAAAATAACTGAGGTTACTGAGGAGTATACTCAGGCAGTTTCACAACTTGCACTTGCAAAAATTCGTGTGGCCCACATAAACGCAAGTGCAGGGAAGATCAGTTTGCTGGGTATTTTAGATGTGATCAACCACGTGCAACTGATAATTTCTACTGTAGCCAATTTTCTGCTTATTTTTAAGGACTTCTGATCCATGACAGAGAAGAGCATCTGCTGCTAAATCTTTTAAGGAGTTAAAGCATATGCCATTCCTTCCACAACCTGCCACCTCTTCTGCCTGCTGCAGAGGCCAGGGACACAAGCCTGTCTCTGGCCTCCGCTCGTCTCCCGTAGGGAGGGCAGTGCTTACTGCAACCTGAGTTAAAGCTGCCTGTGCCATTAACCATGGGCTGTGCCTCTTTTTGTGCCGCCCTACAAGAAATTGGCCTCTTAAGACACAAACCAAGCAAAATCACTAGATACATCTGTTGCACATTGTAGGTCTCACCATTTATTCATTTTATAGGTCATCTCATCTACAATGCCATCAATGTAGCAAGTTTGCACACTCACCCTCTTGGTAACACTAATTGCAGAGAATGGGAAGAATTAATCACTCAGTGCAGGCTGCTACTCTTTTGTTTGTTTTATGGTGAACACAGAGCATAAGCAGAGGACTGCGGCTATTCTACTTCCTTGAATCATTAAAACATTACTGGCTATGAATACATTACTGGCTGCAAACCACAAATAGCATGACCTCCATCTGCTACAATTAGAGTCCTATTTCTTGGATCTTAGGCATGAAATTACAGATAGCAGAACATGACCAAGAGAGCAGACAGATGTTGGATTTCAAATCTTGCTGTGACCATGAGAGACATTACTGTCGTCATCCAAACGTTCGGCATTGTCCTTACACTCATGGGTAGCACTGCTTTCTGAAGGGCTTTGGATAATAGCTGACTTGAGGTCAGTTGGTTCCAAGTAAGATGCCCAAGACCTCTGTAAACTAAGCTGGCTCAGTAGAACAGAAACAAAGTAAAGCATGCTCACTAATGCCTTCACCAGCAAATCTTCAGACAGCTAGCTAGACCATCTGCCTGGTACAGCTGCTAGCAATATGCGCAGCCAACTCCACCCGCAGAGGTACCCTGGTGTGTTCCCTGCAGATTTTCCTTTGATAAGAGGTCTCTGAAAATACAATCTGTAACTTTTTTTTTTGTCTTTTTTTTTTTTTTTTTTTTTTTTAGTGAGACAATCACAGACTTGAATTCAATTTTGTTCTCCTTTCTTTAAAGAGAGATTTCGGAAAATTACCTGTCCTCACGGTATTCAGAAATCCATTTTCCATTCATTGCTCTCTATAGGGCAAAGCATGTAATTAGGACCATTTGAAGTTTGCACTCCCTGAGTTCTATTAACTCACCCTTTCAGCACAGAAGCTTTTTTCAGACAAAGCTTTCATCAATATATGACAATTTTATTGTACCAGAGGTTAAGAACAGCTGTTTTCAAAAGGCCACAAAAGCATTTTTGGTGTGAACATTCTCACAGGTCTCTACACTTGCATTTCTCATGCTCCTCCTTTGCACTATTTGGCTTGAATAAAACAAACCAACAATCCCAAACAAAAACAGTTTTTTTAGACACCAAAGAGAACCAGTAGGGTTTCACTAAAAGAAAATTAATGCAATACTGACATGGCATAATCACCCATCTCTGGCTCTTCCCTCACTGTTTCAGTTGTTTAAAAAGAAAATTCCTATCCTCAGTCTTTGACATCTTCTTTCCATTTGTGCTAAGAAATCCTCCCAAGGTTTTTACAGCAGAATTTATTAGTGTGTGTACACTGAGTGGAGGAAGGGAAGAAAAAAACCCGAGGAAAAGCTGAGTTCGTGGGGGCAGGGTGTGATTAGGAGATGGATTTGTTTAAAGGAGGACAAGATTTCTTCTGTTTAAGGCTATAGACACAAAGAACCGTGTGAGTAAAATAACACTGGCTTTGCAGGCCACAGCATAGACATCCTGCTTTTTTCCCAAGGAGACTTCTGCACTTTCATTTATGAGATGGCAGAGATCAAGCCGCTAGCTGCTGCACAAATGTGAAAGCATTTTGTGTTAAGTTATATGAAACGTCTGAGGTCAGAGCATTTCTGAAATAACTTTACAGTGTTTTCACTGGAAACAGAGGCTCTTTTCTCAGAGTGTAATTATCTGCTCCAGACTACTATACATTTCCAAAGAGAGTTTATAGCCTGTTTCACATAAGGAAGGCCTTGTAAATCACAAACACATGCAAAATCTGCATTCATAATTAGGCGACAAATACTACTGTTTTTAAAGCAAGATCTTCTAAAGCAGACTGAAAGGCCTCCAGGCACCTGCCAGCCAAGAACTGAAATCAAGGTCAAATCCATTCAACAGCCATGTTCTGGATTATTGGCAGATGACTTTTTTTTTGGGGGGGGGGGGGGGGGGGGGGGGGGGGGTACAGCATGATAGAGAGGCTATCAAAATCTCATTTCTGTTCTCTGATGAAATCCTTACATTATTATGTGTGCAAGGAATGGAGGGGCAAGAGGACACAGTGTTAGAAAATAGGAGACTAACACTTGTGATCTTTACTCAGGCAATATTCCCAGTAGGATTAACTAGATATTTGTGGGTGTGATCAGCATGATTTTCCATATAACTGGTATTTTATAATTCATTTCCTGAAATAAGCTAATTTTGCATTCCATGCTTTCAGCCATTGCCTTCTTCGTAATTTAACAAGACAGGTTTTAGGGGAGATTTAGATTAGATGTTAGGAAGAGGGTGGTAAGGCACTAGAGCAGGTTGCCCAGAGGAGCTGTGGAAGCCCCATCCCTAGAGGCATTCAAGGCCAGGCTGGATGGAGCCCTGAGCAACCTGGTGTAGTACCTGACATAGAGGTTGGCAATCCTGCTCGTGGTGCCAGGGGGCATTGGAACTAAATGATCTTTGTGGTCCCTTCCAACCAAAGCCATTCTATGATACATTCAAGGGACATCTTCAAGAGACAGTATTTTATTTATATTCATTTTGCAAATGTTCTGAAGGTTCTGAAGACCCTGACAGATATACATCTTTTTCTACTGCTACATACCTGCCTTTAACTATAACACAGCAAGTTCTACCATGACTTCACAAAAGGCTCCAAGCATCAACAGAAACGCAGAAATGAAAATACTAAGGGATATTTTGAAAGGAGTTTAAAGAAACAGCAGTGTTTCCAGTCTAGGTCAACAGCTCTGAAGTCTTGGCAGAGGAACTGAGACTTTTTAGTGACATCTAGATAACACTGCATAAAGAAGCTGCCTGTATCCAGCTGGCAACAACCAATCCAGTGAAATCAATTGGATTGTGACCCCCAGGTCCTGGTGGGATCATCTGACTCCCGGATTCCTAGGGAACTGGAGATGCCAAACTTAGCAGCTCCAACCAGACAGAGCTACCACAACACTGTCAATAACAACTCTTTAGGTAGCCACCACATTCCTTTATTTCCACCAGAACAGATACAGTTATGGGTTAAGTCATCCTGACAGAAATGTATCTTGCAAGATTCTACATTCATTTTCATCTTGGATAAAGCAACACACAATGCATTCATCACTACAAGGACTCACAGCATCCACAGTAAGACTGGAACTGGCAGCATAAGGGAACAGTGGCCTTGTGGAGAGGAGCACTGAAATGAACTGGTCAGTCCAATACTATCTAGGCAAATTCAAGAAGGAAGCCAATTTGCCAACTGTGTTAAGTATATATTTACAATGGCATGAATACACTGCCTAAGTTAAGTCAATTCCCGCAGTTTACTTTGAGGATAAAAGCTGTTTGCAGCATGTAACAACACGCTAATCAGAAAAAAAAAGTTTGATTTTTGTTTCTTAGAAATTTGGCTCATGATTTTTGCCTTTACCAAATCACAAGTTGCTCAGCAACACTCCCCCAGTCTATCCTATTGATGTTACGGAACATTAGGATCAGATATAATGAATCATAAGATAAGAAATTGCAAGGAATATTAAAATACACAATATAATTTCTAAGTTCCTACACTCAATCTTATGACCTCCATGCAAACCCTGAGCTACTGAGCAATGTGGTTTTGGCATTTGCTAAACCTGGCCATTTCTGCAGTCAATGTTTACAATGCCAATATCACACCTCACATAAATTTTACAAGCATATGCAAGAATTTCCAGTGAACCTGAACAGCTTCTATATCTGAAATTATATTCTCTTATATATATATATTTTATCCTTTCCATAGGATATGGCTGACTCATGGTGAAGCCTTTAAAAAACCAAACAAAAAATACAATAACCACAAAAAGAGTTATCGATCTTTCTTTGGCTTCCCTTATATTCTCCAATTTTTGTGACAATTTTCCAAGGCAGAGAAAATGAAACCTTAACATTTCACACAGTGACTGTGTCTGACTTAATAAATGCTACGTAAAAGAATGTAATCTGAGAAACATAAAATTGATATATACGTAGCAATCTAGATAAACATCTCAGTTTATTTGTTGATGTGAACGTTAAGTGAACTCTGCCATAAATCCATACATTTGTACTCAGAACTCAATGATTTATTCCAATACATAAATCAGGCAGGTTCATAAACCGCAGGCAGAAGAGCACAATCTACCCACAGCACATCAAGAACTGGGAGGTGGGACCTTACTATAACTTTCTAATCTTTATTTCTCATGCAGTGCTTTTGTTGAGATCAGGATGAAGAACTTTTCTGAGCTTTACAAAGTTGCTCACAAAAATCATCAGATAATTAGACAAGCTACAAATGGGTTAGTGCAAACAGAATCACTCCTTATCCAGGAAGAAACATAAGGCTCAGCATCCAACACAAGCTGAGTTCTCACCCTTTGTCCAATATCATTACTTTCATTCTTTAATCAGTAAGGCTGTCCTCTTCCCTTCTGTTTTGCTCCTTCAGACAACTTTTTCTTTTCATTTGCAAAACCACAAATGTCTACACAAATAACCTAATAAAAATTCCACAGTACCTATTTGCTTGGGCATGTCAAATCAAGGATCAGTCATAATTTAATTTAAACAAATATAATCTGAAACAACTGTTAAATCTCTTGTGAATAGAGTAGCTACAAGTATATGCCAGCAAGACCAATGATGTGGCGGCAAAAGAACTATGCACTTTACAAGAAGCCATTTTCTTGTCTTTAGTGAAGTAAAAAGCCTCCTACCTACCATTTATTGTTCATTACACTGTAAGGTAAACATTTACTGAACATAAGACCTCACTACTTTGTGACAAGTACACTTTCCTATTCTCCTACTTGCTGTTTACTAATATTAGTTCTGATGCAATACTGTAAATAAAAAGAAAAATCAAAAATCCTAGCTAGTGTAATGGAAATCCCACCATACTAGACTTACCAAACAGCACAAAAAAAAACCACAGACTAGAAAGTCTACTATTGATAAGTCTCATTTTATAGGCAAGCATCCAGAATTTGTAATGCCACTGATGCAGGGAAGATGTGAATATATAACCTTGGGCTTACATTAAGGACAGAAACATGCAAATTTTTAGCACACCCTCAGAACTGCATAAGGACAGCTGAAAATGCAACCAGAGTGCCCTGAAGAATCAAAATTCCTCAAACTAACTACATGCTGAGCTTTTGCTTTTATTAGCAGTACATTTGCTATTTACAATCCAATCTCAGGATTTTTTGGAGTTCAACTCATGATGAAAAGGTATTTTTAATAACAGTACAACAAAAAATACCAATTTTAAAGTTCAATGCTCTGTTTCTATAAACATCCCCTAAATTAAATGATACAGATTAGTCCGGGCCTTCTATTCTTCTGCCAATCCTCCAGCAGATCAAAAACTCCACATTCTTTGTATCTCAGATAGACCATTCCATACTGTTTTACCTTCATAGAGACTGTCTCTTCCCTTTCCTTTCCTTGCACTGAGAATAGATACTTGGAGTCCCACTCCGTCCTACACCAGACTGCTGATCAGTAAATTATTTTTCTGTATCCCTGCTATATCCTCTCCAACAAGAGCGTGTGCTTGCATCCATCCACATGATAAAATTCACAAGCAAGACTGCATTTCTATCTCCGTATTCACTCAGTAATTGAGAGTTTACATCATACATGGCAAAAATCAATCCTACATATCATGGCTGCTATGGAACAAACGAAAAGGAGTATCAATAGATGAAGATATTAGAAATCATGGGCTTGCTAATATTCAGTAACAAAACAAAGCGCAGTTGACCAGGGCCTTATACTTACATCAGTAAATGTTCACTGAAGTCAACAGAAATGACCCCATGGGAATTCAAGGAGCAATGAATTAGTCAACTATAAACCTATGTGTCTGGGAGACAGGAAGACAACAAATAAAAGGCTGCTTACAGATTTTACAGTAAAAGATATAGAGGGTAAAGTGTTTTCCAGATAGACTGCTTCACCATTTCCACAGAACTACATTTATTGTTGTGTCAAAGCACTGAGGCAGGAAAGAAGTTACAGCTATAAACAGGTTTTATTGTCACAGACTTGACATCTTTTATTTTGCACTGAGCATTAAAAGGGATATGAAGGGAGAAAAATATCTAGATCTGCTTAATCTTCCAATTATCCCCTTTTATTAGAATAGCAGTAACATGGTAAAACTACAGAAGAATTTTCTTTAGTCACCTGTGAGGATATTATCAGTAAGCAGTCAATAAGCAGATTGTACCAATATGGAGATACTTTGCTCTAAAAGTATGACATGCATCTGCTTGTGCTGGGGACCAGATGCATCAGCTACTGATGACTAAGTCAATCAAAACATTCTACTTTATGGCAGCTATTTATATGCTTCAAAAAAAAATCAAAAGAAAACTTGGGAAAATAACAATAAGACAATAATAAAATGTACTGGAAAGGAAGACCAGTACATTTCTGTGGAATTTAGTGCTTATAAAACTGTAGGAATCACGGAAGTATATTCTGGCTTTCTTTCCCAACACAAAAGAAATTAAACAAAAAAAACTATGCCTCCTGCCAATCAAACTCCTGAAAATCCTTTCTCCAGATATTTGAGTTAGAAAATATACCACAAAATATTTTTATACTTCCTCTGGTAGAATTTTATCCATAAGCCAGTTCTCTCATTTATTCCTAGAAGCATAGAAAAAAAGCAGCTCCTTGCAGAGAGTTAACAACTTCCTGTTATTTTCAGGAATGACAGTTCATAATCTAACATCTCCTTCCTTTATTATTATTATTAGAGTTTCTTCCTTTTTTAAAAAAAAAAAAAACCTAAAGCTTGAACAGTAGCTTCTGTAATTTAAAGACCTCTGTTGCTTGCCTGGTTAGTGTTCTGAAATAATTCAGCTCAAATGACAGCATCTTTTAGACATCTAGCCTTTTTTGTGAGCCTTAAAAGAACCTTTTTGATGAGGATGACAGGCTGAGCTTCAAGTATTTAAAAAAAAACAGACAAAAGAAAGTAATGGAATATTTTCAGAGCAACGGAGATTCACCACTGCTGTCTCTACCTACGCACTACCAGTCACTACAAGAGAAATGCTTGTGGTCACTGAAGTCACAGCTTTTCTCAGCTTTCAAATCCTGTGGATCTTTCAACTTTGCTCATTCATCCACTACTTTGAAGAAAAATAGCATGCAAATACGAAGCAGGCAGATCATCCTATGAATACCAATAAGATTAAGGAGATCTACATATTTTATTAGCAAGGTAGGGAATCTTACCAAAAAATCATAAACAAGCAGACAGTGAAACAAAAGCAAGCCAATTAAAGGAAAATATTAACTTGATTGTTGTGACCCAATTTGTTCTCCTCAATTTGTTGTTTTTCTCATTCTACCTTTTCTCTCTGCCTGGAAGGAACTAAAAAAAAAATCCAAAATCCATTATTGAGAATCTAACATTAATTGCAAATTATTTCTGGAGATTTGGTATCCCCTTTAAAGAATTTAATTCCATACCTGCTGTCATAACAAGATACATTTACATTAAGGTAACAATGGCTGAATTTGTGTAATTGAGCAAAAACTGGCTACCTTACAAGTAAAAGTTCTGTAGCCAACATACACATGCTGTATTTCAACACTAAATTTAATTTCAGCATGAAGATTTTAACAAATATTGTTATATGGGATGTCACTTGCATTCTTCCATTCACTGCAGTAAACCCAAAGTAATCATGTTTAGTCCAGTAGCAACAGCCCTAAGTTTTCCATAATATATATATATTTTTTTTTTTCCTCAAGGCATTTCATCTTATACATGCCCTTTTTACTTTTCCAGACTTTGCTACTCAGTACAGGTTACATTTGTTCATTCAAGGCTGGTTTTAACGTTATCTACAAGCACTACTATGAAATACTACTGGTAAAAAAAAAAAGTGGCATGTTAGATTACTTAATATTGTCGTTAGTAGGGGGGGCAAGAGCAGTAAAATACTAGTATAAAGCCATAGCCATGTAAAATACTGCCTTAGGGATAGAAAGGCAGCAATATAACCTCCTCAGCTTAAGAGCAATGAAATTATTCCACCATCTAGGTAACTTTCTTTTTTTAAACTTGAGGGTATGCTAAGATTTGGGAAAAAAGGCATTTTAGTCAAATACCAATTTAAATTTCCCTGAGAATTTTACCCTTTCCCATCCACCCTTACATGTGCTGTAGTGCTTTAAATTGTTTCTGTGTCTCCCAACCATATCGCAGGCTATCAGCACCACCCAAACAAACCTTTATGCAAGAACAGCTTGACAAATAATGATAAAATCCACGCAGCTCAAGTCCATCTGAGGCAACCTGTAAGTACTAGTGACAAAAGATGCCTCCAAACTATTCTATCTACAAGTCGCTGCTAAAAGAGACAAAGATTTTGACTCTAAGTCATGCTCAAGTCTTGACAGGGATACATCAACCCTTAATCACAGATAAATTTTGGTTAAGTGTATACAAAGATAAAAGGCATAAAAATTATCGAATGAAGTAACACGTATACTAAGACAAATGAATGGTAGTGGAAGACTAAGCCTTTCATTTCTCTTTGTTAATTTGCTCAACTACAGCAGGAGAAAACTACATCCTTCAAAAAGCTACTTTGAGAACCGTTCAGATTTGTAAAGTTTGAGCTTGAAACAGTAAATTCAAAGGAATTTTTATATCAACTAAAAACATATACATACATTTATACATAGACATATATAAAAGTGAGATACTAAAGATATTTTTGTAACCTTTAAGGCTGGCACCGTCTTTTTTTTTATACAGGAAGCAATTTAAGACAACATACTTTTTATTACAAAACATTTTTTTCCTTAAGACTAATAGTTTGGTCTGCAAAATTCAGAACATCGTCAGGGAAATTACAGACACATGTATATGTTTACATAAGTGGATATTCATTCTTTTTGGCAAATGATCACTAACAGACGTACAGTGCAATGTAACTGGATTGCGTTCCTGAAAATACAAGATTACCTTACATGCTTCTCAGCAGCTCACAATTCTTGAATGTTACTAACCAAATCTTAGGAAAAAAAAAATCACTGGGAACTTCTATGCTTTTGTAAGGACAATCAAAGCATTTTCAAAGGCAGAATTCTGGCTTGAAGCTCACAAACAGAATGGTAACTTCCATGCCACAGTTAATAACTTTTCTGGAAGTACAAATAAAACTCCAATAAAAGGAATTGCTGCATTTTTTTAATTTTTCTTTTTTTTCTTAATTCTCACTCCTCCCAGATTGACTCAGAGAAAAGAATAGTACATCAGAGATCTTCATTCCAGCACCAACTCAATATGAAGAACCTGAACATTTCTGCTAACATCTAAGGCTACTTTAAGTCAAACTTCAAGTGACAAGAGTGTCACTTTATGATGGAGATAAACATTTTGAAGCTTCTAATGGAACAAACTTAGAAGCAAAACAACTACAATACTGACGTAGAAATAAAATTATTTCACTTCCAAAGTTTAAAAACAAGATTTCAACTATCAGCCTGAGGGTCCAAACCTCCCAGGTCTGCTGCAGTTCGCAGTGTTCCAGCAAAGAAAGTCACCAGGGCTCTAGACTGATAGCAGCTGATCAAGCAACCTCTGATAGTTTTTCACAGGGTTTTCAAAAATAAAGTCTAAGATACGCTAGCATTATCTTAAAGTCACCATAAGCTTAATGAAATACATGTTTTTATAACTCTTAATTTAATCTCTTAACACTATCAAGACTGCTGGAATCTGCAACAAATTGAACTGGAACTCAAAGCTGACTACAGCATAAGAATCAGTAAAAACAATAAACTATGGGCTTAATATTGAATTAAAAACACAGACAGCAGAAAAGTAAAATACTATATTATGTTCCTGAACACACTGCAATGCTTTGCTTTGACATAATTCCTAGTAAAACAGAGCACTCCTATATTTCTGCCATCTGTAGAATAGTATGAAGAAAATACAGGTCATTTTATAAATGATTTAGGAATAAAAGAAATGTTTCAGAGTTCACATTTATATATTGACAACTCTGTACATCTCATTGGAACCACAATACTAGGTCTGCAATTGCTTTTTTGTACTCGTATGTGCCCTCTTAAGTCAAGCAATGCTATACCAAATTAAGGATTACAAGTTATTTCTGCTTCACAGTTCTTCACTTACTGTTAGATGATTTAGTACACCCTGAGTTACTGGAACGACTAAGTGTGATTTCCTACAACACTTATGCTAATGTATGCAACAAGTGAGGTAGACTTTCATATTCACTTGAGTAAAGCAAATATTAACAACTCTTTTCAGAAATTAATGATGCCAACATAAGAAAGATAGAAAGGTCTCCCTTATGTTTTCTTTTTGAGTTTTATGGGGGTTTTTTTGTTTGTTTTGTTTTTTTAATTTTAAGACTTGGATTTACAAGGTAGCAGTATAAGTGGTCATTATTTGGACTACTGAGATGAGGTAATCAACTTAAAATTCTGGGTCCAAGCAACTTGACTGTTCCAAGAACCCATCCTCCAAGCTTTCTTCATACACTACATATAGCTACTCTGGAGGGAGTTCTTCAGATATAGAAAAAAGAAGAAACCTTAGTAACAACAGTTCTTGTATAGTGAAGATGGCCAGAGCTGACATTAGATTGCATGAAGAGACCTCTCTAAAGAACTCTGCACAATGAATATTCTAATTTTGTGTTTACAGATACTCAAAACCAAATTTGAGTTCATATTTGCTAAATTAGAAGAATACAAATCTGGTATTTTTAAGAATCAGGAAAATAAACTGGAAATAAATTGTGAGTTCCAGGAAATGCCGTGGAACATTTGAACATCCTGCTACTTCAGTACAAGATAGCCAGACAGTTACTGAAATTGTAACTGAGAAATATGCTTAACATAGTAGGTAAAAGAATACCATAGCATAGCTAGGACAGGAGGCTGACCTCCATTTTGGCCATCTGACATAGGATGAACAAGGCTCTAACAAGTCTTTCTCTTTCCAAGGTAAGTTCACTTAGCAGAGTACAGTAGGGAAGCCATAAATACGTCATTAGAAGTAATTTTTGCTCATCCTGGTTAAAGGGTGAGGAAAGAATTAAAAAAACAAAAACATGGGAAGCTGAGCACAAGATCCAATACTGCAGAAATTTAGCTTGTTTATGCCTGGAACTTACTCCCCTTGGTCTTTTTAATTGATGTGGATGCTTCCTTAGTGTTGGTACAACTAATAGCCCAGCATCATTTGTCCCTGAATCTCCAATTGTGTTTTCTCCTCAAAAAGCAAAGAATCTCTTTATTTTCAGTAATGGCACCTGCTTAGCTGAAAAGGTATTCAACATACACAGCTATGTTGGCTTACACACATAATAAAATCTACCTGGGGAGATTGAACTGTTTTTGTGTTTTAAAAGTGCTTATCATTTTTGTCAATTTATTTTAACGAAGTTAACTTCAATTCTTATCAAAATAGAGAAACCAACACTTAATAAATCAATTAAATCCACTAATTTCATATAGGAAGATGCATTCTATTGTTTGGGTCATAAACATTCATGTACATCTGTTGCAAGTAAAGAAGTTTTGAGCATTATTTCTCCTTCTGTATTCTCCGACCTGGTTAAAACCAAGGAAAGAAAACAGCTAGATGCTTGCTTTTTATTTGATAACTAACGTAAAATGAAAGGCCACGAAGGCATTGGTTTCCTCAGGTTCACAAGTCAATATGGGTTGGGTGTTTCCAGAGAAGACTGCAATTTCACTCCTCTTCAGGAGTTCTACTACAGCTTCAGAAAGGAAAAACAAAAGGTAAAGCTCTGACTGCAAAGTATACAAGGCTTTCAAGAAACTTGTTAATTTATGTGATGCCCATAGTTAAAAATATTCTCTGACCCCAAAACTCATAGCAAAACTTCTCTAGCCACAATAGCATCAAATATTCAGCATCATTATTGGTATAGATGTAAGTAAGAAACACACTCCTACCTGTTGTGTTTGGTTGTATTCCCCCAGTGTATGTTTACATGGCTATTAGATAAGACTAATTTATTCTTTTTGTTTTTAAAGAAACTACATTAAATCAACTTCTACTGCTATATATGAGCCCAAATTCTCAGACTAATAATATCTAATACAGAACATGATCAACATAGTACCTCTTTTCACTGTTTACATGCTAGAAGTCACTTTAGAATGAACAAAAATACTGATTCCAAGTCTTTAGATGGGACATAATATTTGGAGATGATAGTTGTCTCCCTTTCAATGAAGGATCGCAGTAACAGTTCATTTCAGGAGCTTACACCAGTTTTGCATAAGGGATTAAGATGATGCACAAAATTTACTGGAGTAATTTCCTAACAACAAAAACTGAGTGACTGTACCTGGATTTTGTTAAAGAGACTGCTGAGGTTTAAATTTGATCTGCCACACGTAACTCAAAAGCAGATGGTATTTTTGTATTCAGTCTGACTCATTCTATACTTCATCAGGATCAAAAGCTTACAAAGGAGCTTAGGGTATCAGCTGCTAGAAGAAATACCCTACAGGATACTTCTCTAGAAGGTGAACAGCTGATGGCCTGGATAAAGCCACTGGACTTCTCTCAGGATCAGTGACTTTACAACACCATGCACCCCAAGGCAGTTCAGTATTTCTCCAACTTTCTGCTAGCTCCGGCATTCATAAGTATACTTTTTGTCACCTTTCCCCTCTCTATACACAAGAAAGAGGCTCTAGGCATTTCTAAAAGCAAACTGCTGGGAACAAGGAACACAAAGCCTAAGCAATGACTTACTGTGACTGAGACAAAAGAACTAAATCCAAATCAAAGAGTTTAAACAGGGAGAAACCATTTTATACCATTATTCAACAGGGCATATTGGATACCTTGACCACAGCTTAAAAAGCTATTGAAACACACAAGAAATTTTTAATCAAATGCCTCAGTACTGAATCACTGAAGTTACTAAGAAGAGTAGCTGAGTCTCGAAGTGCAGATGGCTCTCCAAACTACTAAAACTCACAGAGAAACTTAAAACAAGATTCCTTACACAAAACTCGCTGCCTCCTTCCAGTCCTTCCTGCTCTTAAATACTCACCTCCCTTCTGAAGTCCAGGACTCTCTCTACCACTAGTGTTCTCTAGAATGTGATAAACATACTCTAACGTACGCTGCTGCTATCCCAAACATCCCAAAACCATGGCCTGTGTCCTGCTATTTTACTTAGGCCTTGAGAAAAAGCAGAGAACAAAGTTAAAATGGTTCCCATCAATTCTTTTGACAGTACAAGCTAGTAATAGTTCATCTGACCATGAATCAGAAAGTCTGCCATGAAAGCTTAGAAAATAAAAATTCTCAGTCACATAGCTTGAAGCTTGACATTAGAAGACACACACAGTTTCCATGAGAATTACTATAGTAACTCTTTATCATGTACACAGAACTGGAAAATTTCAGACTAAAATAACATCACTTCCACAGACACTTCACATACAGGAAAACAAGAGTCTCATAAAAACAAGTATCAATCATTAATACTTTATCCACTTTTAATGCAGATTTGAATGACTGCCAAAGAGGGGGGAGAAGCATCTGCGGGGCTGCTGTATCTCAAAGTTCTACACAGAAAGTTCATGTATGCTGACATGAGAAAGCCTGCTACAACACAGATAGGTTAGGGAGAGGATATGACTATAAAGTAAACAACTGTCTAAGACAGTCACGTTGAATCACCACCCCACCCTACATTTGTATGTTGATATGTTTTACTTCAGCAGAATTTGCTAAAAGAACACTGTCATCCTTGCCATAACACCAAATGCAGTTTCCTAGTCTTTATATGGACTTTATTTCTGAACAACAATAATTTGAAAACAAGTCTTTTCCCCTACCCAGCTAGGACAATCCTCATTCAAAAAACTTCAGAATTGAAGCTGAAGTCTATTTTTGACAATCATGCATACCATTATATTAAATAGAAGGTTAAAATTCAATTGTAAAGATCTATTGTAGTACAAAACCAAAAAAAAAAACCAACCACCCATGACCTTTCTGGTACAACTCAATTTAAATACATACTACATTAAATACATATTGCGTTCTAAACAAGAAAAAACAAGTATTCTTCTTAAGGTCACTCAAAATTCAGAACAGATTTCAGCAAAATGCTGAAGTTAGTATTACATGTCCAACAGACCAACCTAGCTTACATGGAATCTGAAACAGCTTTAAAAAACAAACAAAAAACAACAGAAAACCAGAATTACATGAATATACTCCCTTTTTAAAGCTTACGGTAATTTATTTGTAAACTTAATCATGTTCTCTACTTTTCAAAGATGAAACAGAACCATCAGCTTTTTCAGAAAATAAATAAAAATATTTGTGGTTTTTAGTAAAGTTTTTTTCTACTTGAATAATGAAAAATTTTTTTTCAGTTGTATGCTGAAGAGTAACAGTAAAAACTCAATGGCTGAGATAGGAAACGTTACTAATATTACTAATGATAACTGTTTACTTCCTCAAAATCATGGCAAAAAAATAGTTGTGATTAATACACTGAGTATAAAAACAAATAGAATTTGGCTTTGAGCTTGCATGGACATAGAAAAACTTGAAAAGATTTTTAAGTGCTTCATTCATCAGCACAGAAATTGTGATCTTTGAAGGCAGGAAGCCTATCAATACTTCAGGAAGCCTATCAATACTTCTCATTCTAAATTTCCTACAGGCACAGAAAAAAATGGGGAAATTCTGTATATTCATAGGTAACTGAAATTCCTGCAAACTTTTTTAAAATGAGAAACAGTTTGTCTTATATTACCAGTACGTAAACAGACTCTAATAATACTTCAAAAATCTTGTCATAAACACCTTCAGATTTTCAACTAAAGCTTAAAATAACTCTTTAAAAATCATACTTACGGAATTTACCTGGACCTATGTTTCTGTTTTAGAGGAAGACATCTAACATTTAGCTGTTCAGGCCCTACAAATTGTCAACATAGTCTAAAGAGCAGTTCAGTAGAACGTTGATTACATTCAGTAGCTGCCTATAATCAAGATCTATAATTAAGAGGCATGGCTGTATGCAACTAGTGTCATTTGAGAGTTTACCTAGGTATCCAAGACAGCTGCACATGACTGACAGATAGAACAACAGTCTAACAGCAGACTCCTGCCCTTGTATATATGGCTGCCAGAGACTAAGCTGGAGACTGAATCTTCCCATGCAGCAACAGATGCCTGTCAGCAGGCAATGTACTTGAGCCTTAGGAGTCTACAATGAGCTGAAGAGCATTTTAACTGCACTAAGGATTGACTTAACCCTCATCGATTACAAGCAGTGCTTAGGCACCTTACATGTCAACACCAACACACAAGCCTTTATGTTTAGGCATCTTGATCTCCGAATGTCTCATGCCAGTATCCCTCCTCACATGTGCATTCATAAGAATTATTTCTGGACTCATGCAGCCAGTCAAAAAACTGAGTATCATCCTCCTGCTGCAATATGAGCATATTGATTTGAGGAAGAGGAAAGGCACAATTAAGGATGAACAACAATGAAACAACCATGACAGCCAATAGGTGCATGTTTCTACTGAGAGGAACCAGTGAAGTTAGATCATAGGAACTCTCATCCTAGATCTAGTGCACCCTAGTACTGATTTCTGTTTTCTGTATGATCACACAGGACACAGAAGTTAATAAAATTCTTGGCAATTTTAAGGTTTTTTTCCTATAGTTCGCACCCCACTTTTCACAATAGTGGTAGGATTTTTCTGCCTGTCTACTCCTAAAACAGGTTATGCTGAATGTTACTCTCTCTCGTGGTACTTTGCCTACAGGTACCTCAAGGCATTTCATGCAGACAGATGAGCTCCAAGAAGTGAGAAGCTGTTTAGAGGCATTAAGAGACACTCTGCAAGGGACTGAGGTGGGGGAAACGGGGATCCAGCCTCAGGTGGAAAGCACATGGGTGGCAGCACAAGTCAACATCAACTTACAGGGCAGCCCACAGTCTCAGATAACACCCTCAGATCCTCACTGGCGCTTGTTCAGAACAAGAGTGCCACTCAGAACTACAGTCCCTCTCTTCATTGACTGCCAACAGCACAAAGACTTCAGATATCTGTGCAGGCTGCAAGCCAAGAGCCTATTTACCATAAAATACAAGCTCTACGCAAAGGTGGTTATTCCAAATATCATATAGACTATTTACATCATATTAAATAGAGTCTGGTACTCTGCAAAGGAGAGTGTCAGAAAATCCTACAGCACTGATACACAGCATTCAAACTGAGCGTGGAGAGGACTTGTAACACTGAAACTGTTTTTCAGCAGAAAGGGATGTGAAGAAGCAAAAAAAAAGGAAAATGGTCCTTAATGAAAATTTTAACTTAAAGAAACATCTATAATGCTGCAAAGATTTGATTTACAATTATGATTCTGAAATATCAAACACCCTCATAAATTCTGTCTCAGACAATTCACTTCGCTAAGATGGTCCCCCAAACCAGGGTTTACTCTCTATACTGCATCTTAGGTATACAAAAAATAGTTTTTCCAAGTGATTTCACTAAGCTTGGATTTGGCATTAGCTTCCCCGCATCACCCTCCCCCTCCCCGTTTCTTTGCTCTTCCACATTTCTTTACCCTGCAACTAAAACAATTTACACAGATTTTGCTATACCAGGTGCTTCCTCTTTGCTGGTCTATTTCTTTCTTACATTAGAACCAAAATTAGGTCCCTGGATTTCCACATCTTCAATTACAACTCACAAGACAAAGTTCTACTATTCTTAAATACAGCAGAACTAATCCAAGGAGCATGTATAATTAATCACAACAGCTAGCAGCACAATATTTAAAATAAATGAGGCCTGCCTGGATTATAGCAATATTATTAGTATGTGATTAATAAGCAGTTGAAGGACTGCATTTGCTACACATTTGCTAAGTTATTTTATCTTGCTTTAAAGTTAGGTGGCAAAGTTTCAAGCCATAGTTAGGAGATTTGCTTTATTCAGTACCATGTTGTTAACCCTACCATCTGGTCAAACAGCTGAGGGAACTCAGACAACCGTATGGGAGGCCCCATGTTTCTCTCTGGGGAAGTATTTGTCTTACTGAATTATGCAATGGTTACCAGTTTCAAACTCAACGCAGTACGATAAAAAAATCTCCACATCAAATTATGTTGCAGATAAACTAAGTTTTGTGGGCTTCATTTAGCCTTAACTTATGTAGGAAATAAGATGGCACTTACTTGAGGACCAGGCTGACCCTGAAAAATAAGAAAATCATAATGTTATGGAAAGCTATGACAAAGATTAGGTCCTTAAACAGTAGCTAACAGTTATAGTACTTTATAAAACAAATAACAAACAATCCAGCAATGGTAATGAAATCAGAGTCTGGATTTTTAAGTCCAATATTTAATTTCAGTGCTTTAATTCAAACTGATAAACTCTGTTGCCATTAAGTGATTCCGGAAATAAATAACAATAACACAACGGAACCTGTATTTGAGAAACTTCATACTTTATGTAGTAATAACAATACAAATTAGAAATTATAGAAAGACCCAATTTAATAATTCTTAAGTGAGAAAGAATCTACAGATACTGAACTGATTTACAAGTAGGTATTGGATGCTTTTCCTCCCTTGAATCGCAGGAATGAGCCACAATGAAGTGCTAACTACTGCCTAGTGAACAAAGTCTAAAAACTGCAGGAACAGAAGGCTGAGGAAACAAGACTGTCTTTTTGCCATTCTTGCAAGTAGCACAGTTTTCAACAAGTACAAACCAGAAATACAGCAACCAATGAACACCTGAGGTGTCAGCTTAAGAGGCAGCTTGGGAATGTATTCATCCTTATCCTTTCCCTTACTTACCAACATAACATTTGGGACTACACCTGTACAAATGGAGAGACACCTACTGCAAACTGAGGAGCTGCGTACGTTTCTTGATTCTGTAAGTGCTTCCAGAGTACACTTCCTATCACTAATGCTCCTATTCTAGGAAAGTCAGTGAAAGTCATCAGTAGTTCTAGCTCACTCATTACAAATTATTTGCGTGAAGTAGAAACATTGCAAAACAGAGTGGCTGTGAACCACAACCATCCAGTCAACTTGCATCGTAAGACATAAATACCCACCTCTTAAAAAGGGACAAATTCTTAAATTCCAAGGGCGATCCTAGCTTTTTTTTTTTTTTTTAATTCCTCTGAAGTACATAGGTTGCTCCAAAAGTAATACCTCCTATTTATTTTCAAGGAAACCACAACAGATATAAAGAGCACAATATAATTATTTGATAGAGCAAGTTCTGACTACACAACTCTGGTTTTCAATTTAGTCTCCACTATTAGCTGTGCATTTCACCAGCAATGAATGAAAGCCTGTATGCCATGCTCAAAAAAATCCGCACCAGCAGATGTGACCCACTATTGCCACTGATGAAACACTTCATCCACTGCCTCACTGCACTCACACCCACTGTTTGGTCTCCACAAATATTCAGCAAACATTGATGAATGCCAATGGGCACCATTTTTTTCCCCCGATGGACAAATTCAATTCCACACCTTCGCTTAATATGCTCTTCCATGTCAGAAGATACTTTGTCAGACTGCCCCCTCTGCTGCCATCTGTCACACAGTAATAAAATGGAACAGAATATCAGCAGGAAGATTCAGCATCTACTGCCATACCATCATCTGCCTCTGATATTATGGGCCAACAAAATAAAGTAGAAGGCATTAATTTTGGAGCAGCCCTCTTAATTGTTTTCTGCGTACAATTTTTCTTCAACTTTCCATCTGGAAAGCATCTTTGCAAGGAAGGACATGGGAGTTCTAGTGGACACCAAGCTGAACATCGGTCAAACAGCACACTCTAGCCACAAGGAAAACAACAGGGATCAAGGGAGGTGATCCTTCCCTTCTGCTCAACAGTGGTGAGACCTCGCTTAGCGTGCTGGGTCCAGTTCTGGGTTCCTCAGCACAGAAAGACATGAATGCACTACAGGGAGACCGGTGAAGAACCACCATGGGAACAAAGGTTGAGAGAGCTGGGACTGTTCAGCCTGAAGAAGAGAAAGCTCAGGGCACAAGCTGCCCAGAGACTTCATGGAGTATCCTTCCTTGGCAATCTTCAAAAGCCATCTGAATGTGGTCCTGGGCAACCCTGCTTGAGCAGAGGCTGGACCAGGTGATCTCCAGAGGCTCCTTTCCACCTCTATTAGTCAGTGATTCTGTGAGGTTTTAAAGAAAAAAAAGCATTTCACCAGAGACATGCTAGTGACAAGAAAAGCAGCTGAAGAACAATTATTATTATTATTATTTTTACTTTAGCAGTTATTTTTTTGCGCTAAAATGAAACAAAAAACATTTCTTAATTTACATGCAAGCTTAAAAAAACAAGGAATATAAGATATTAGAAATAACGTTAGAGAGGAATCATAGTGAAAATATAGAGTTATTGTGGCTAACCTAATCCTTACACTGTAGGAAGCCTAAAGCATTCCTTGTTATAGATGCTGTAATCTTGTATTAGTTCCTTGTGAGAATATTGCTGTATATGAGTTTTTAGATTAAAAAAAACTGCCAAAAGCTTGCCAATTGTAATACAAAGACTTCACAATGGCTCAGTTCTATGAAATTACACATCTCACTAGGTTAATAAACATGCTTGGAGTCCTCTGCACTCAGCTTCTACCCTAATCTTCCCATCATTGCAGGTTTTAAGCCATTATATGCTCCACTTGATCCTAAAAGTCACTGGACTTGCTTACTGATGCAGCGTTAAGCAAGCTGTACAGTAAATTGATATAAATGAACTGAGACCTATGCATACAAACTTTCATATATAAAAATCACAATACACGTCTCTCAAGCGTATTTAAAGATGTATTACATTTTGACCAGATCATGAAAGGATTTCCAAGGTACACAAAAAGCTTGAAGTCTGAAATCGACAAAAGACAAACAGGAAAAAAATAAAACAAACCAAGAAGATTTGAAAACTGACATATTATTCCTCATGGTTATTTAAGACATGAAGGATACTCAGTGTTCACATGGGACATGCTGTAAGATAAGAGACATACATACATAATACAAACATATTCTGACAAAGTTGAAGGATAAAATCATGCTCCTACGAAAGCGTTTTCTACTCTGCCTCAACAGCACAATCAGTCTGCTGTTGTGCATTTATAATTACTAGTTTATCATATCTGAAATACAGAAAGAGGAAAGAAATTAGATTTTTTAAAAGACAGTTTTTTTCATGGTGACACAGAACTCTGAGATAATGAGAAATATAATAGTTGAGTTACCCTTAATTTATGTAGGCTCTCTACTGTTCAGTTATCCAGCACTTAACTGAAAATGCAGATGCTGAATATAGAAGTACTCATAGCACATTTTTTTTTTGATCCTGCTAGCTACAAGCCCCTTGAACCTAGAAGGACCTTTGCCTTAATGAAGATAATTATTTTCTGTTTTTCGTTGTTCTCAATCATGCAGTGTTTTTGGGCACTCTTAGATACTCCTTACAACGCAGTTACAGTATAGTTTTCTCACTGATGATGCACTAAGCGACATTAATAATAGGATGCAGCAAGCACTGTATTACAGAAACTATCAGTTCTGCTTGAGAAGGTACAGGCACAAAGAAGCTTGACAACTAGGAGACCGAGAAGGGGAGTTCATTTTGCCTTTTGTCATCTTTGTATACTGGGAAAACAACAAAAAAACACTTTCAATTATGATCTAGCATTATAATACTTTGTAGGAAGCTCAATTAATATGCTTGTACTCCCCAGCAGGCTCCAGGATTACTGAAATCACTCTGACTCAATATTACATGAATTAGTCCTAACGCACACTGCTTGTGGATTAAAAGGTTTTAGCTAGTCCTATTTATATTTAGAATAAAAACAAAAAGGATGAAATATTCTGAAAGACTGAGAAGTCACCAAACTAGCATTGCTCTATTTAAAAATATTTGTGAATTATCATTTATTCTTATGTTATTTAGTGTAAACTCAGACATCAATTGCATAGTGAAAGGGGAATACATGGAATATATGTGGATGGAAATTCTGTTTTGGATCTCAGTGAAGGTGAGCAGAATTTGTATTAATACAGCTCATAGTAGAGTTTGGTCATAAATATTTTAAAACAGTGTAACTTAAGTAGTTTTCATTTCTTTGACAACTAAAGCCTAATCTTCCTCAGCAAAAGACCTTGAAAATCTCCATATTAACTGGATCTCAAGAATTGCCGTATCAGCTTTGCTTAGATCCATACTCTGAAAGTGGTTTTGGTCTACTCTCTAGAATCCGATCAGGTTTTGAAAATCTATCTGGGTTGCTACTGCTTTTCAGCATTATTGCTCTAAGTGATTGCTTTGAGTAGAAGGCAGTATAAGAATGAACCCTCTTGTTCTTCCATAGATGCATCTCCTCAAGGCTAACAACATTATCTTGGTAATAACGTAAACAGAAGCCAGGGATGCACAGAAAAGATCACCTGCTCTGAAAGAACCTGAATATCAATCAATAAATAAAAATTGGTGTGTTATTTTGTTTGAAGTTGTGATAGGAAGGCAGAAGTCAGCAACAGGCAAGACAACACCTGAAAGCAGTCTGCAACCTCCAGCTGTAGTTCCAAAATAGACATGGACATCTCTGGACAGCACATGCTCATATTCTTCAGTTTGGGCTGGAAAGTGTAATAAGGTTTCATTTGTTGTACTTAGTCTGTTTCATTTGGTGTGCTGTGGCTCCCCACAGTCTGTTCTCTGTATGCACTTACAGAGCAGTCCCAATGCTATTAACTTATCTGGTGTATTTATGCAGTTAATCTGCATTCTTATAGTATGTGTAGCTGCAGAAACTATCATGTTTTCAGCAAAGTCTTCTGAAGAGTTTTCCTTTCTCTATTTCCATTTACCAACTTAATATGCTATTTGCCAGGAAAGAAAGGGGTTAAGTTTGGCAGCCAATTCTAATTACTTTGACTGAAGGACTAGTACAGTTGGTTGCTAACCAACTTACACGCAATTTAACCTAACAACTGTGGATATGTAAATGACACTAAAAAAGGAAGATAAAGATACACGGTCTAGACAGGTCAAGATGAAGTCAACAGGTAAGCTATTAATCTGCTAGAAGAGAAGATTAAAGGATGTCTATTGACCAGAAGCAGCAAGCATTGCAAAAGTGTTACTTTGCAATAGAAAGGAACTTCAGGAGCATAGGAAAAATTCTTAAAAAAATGGAAGCTGATGCTGCAGGTTAACAAGTTGAACTTGCAGAGGAAATAGGTTTTTAGTAAGTGAAAGGACAAAAGATGTGTTCAAGGTATCAAAGAATAGGGTGGTTCTGGAAAGAGAGAAAGAGAGAATAGCAGAAACTCATACATGTGAAACTGTGAGCAGCTGACCAGAATGCCTTGTATAAAATAACTTCAAAGAGCGCCTTCTTAAACAATATCTAGGATAGCATACAGATACATGCGGCTGTTCAGATGTAATTAGCCAACAAAATCCAGGTAGAGAAACAAAAATGGAAGAAGGAAAAGCCTGCAGAAAGAGAAAATGCAAGAGCCAAGGATATGCTGTCAGAAGTAACACCATACCATATCAGAGGCACCACCTCACTACCCTTCCGGGACATCCTCTGGACAAAGCACCTGAATTAACAACACCTGTCCTACAGCCTAACCCAGATAGAAAATGATCAGAGAATAGGAGTAACGTATCTGCTTGGGTAGAGGCAGAAGACTGAGGTGGCTTATTGGCACCCTTGAAGTCTATAGTACAGAGATTGAAATTGTGCCGCAGCAAGACAATATGTGATTAAAATACATTTCAGCATGAGAAATTCAAAAAGCAGAGACTGAATATGCACAAGGCCTAAATTACACTGTTTTTGAACAAATCACCTACCAGCTTTCCATCCATACCAATCGGACCCTAGGATAATCAAAAGCCAAAACAAAATCGAACAGTTAAAATCAGTGGAACGCTGAAGTTGAGAAAAACATACAGACTCAGGGAATACCGCAGGCTTTAGAAGATGACTAACTATGTCAGCAATTAAACGCAATAAGGATATTTTGAGAATCAGGGCACAGAAAATAAACAACCAAAGGAGCAGACCTAAGACAGAGGAAATAAAAGCACCATGATGCAAAGTAGCCAGACAGTAGCTGGTGTTCAACATGCAGCAAAGGAACTGTTAGGTTGGAAAAATCACAGTGGTACAACATAACCAAACGTATGAAATAATGCATCTGGTCTGCGCACTTTCTTTTAAACTGAAAAAAATGGAACAGCCTTTTCACAATTTCACGGTTGCCAGATGAAAATAGAAAACATTTTAAATCTCATAACTAATATATTTGAATTAATATTGTAATAATTGTGTTTAATAAGAAGCATCAGCTCATGCAGTTCACTGAGGCGCTGAAGATTGCCTCCTGTATTTTGGCCAAGAAATACAACCTACATCATGGGCTGTACTAGAAACACCAGACATATAGAAGGAAACAGGACATCAGTTGAATGTACAGTTCATGAAACTCATTATTTTTGCTGCATTAATAGCTTCCCAAGAAGCCTGTGGCCTAACCTACCCTTCAGGTCCAATAACAAGTTGCTGTTATTGGACAGCCCTGCAGGAATATAACCTCCAGCTTTTTCTAGGATTTACTTTCATGTTACAGATTACATGATGGGCTGAGAATGTGAAGCAGGTTACCAGTATCTTCTTTATCTGCATAACCACTATTTTTGTTACGTTGGGATGTCCTGGGAAAGGTTGTGACTATTCAGAAAACCTACAAAATCTTTCAAGTTTTTTTTTTTTTTAAATCAGTTCTTTCCTAATACCTGATAAAGAAAGCAACACTACAGTATATTGTCAGGACAGTTTTTATTAGCATTCTTCCTCAGAAGCTCTCGATCCCATACTTCTAGCACACGAGCGCACACAAAACACTGATTTTCTCAAAGTTATTTAACACATTTCTAATTGTATTACCGTACATCCCAAAAATCAAGGCCAATCTGAAAATTATTAGCTTTCCCAGATTTTTCTAGCACTCTATAACAGGACTTTTATCTAGTAGCATTTACACACAGTCTGCTGCAGGTGCAAAACTGGAGGCTATGCTGAGCTCTGTCTGCGAATACATTTACTTCTAGAAAGGAAACTAAAGATATTAACAGTGGAAACTCAGCAGTAAGTACGTAAAGATCCCCAAAGGGCTGTGTAGGCTAGCAGCTAAGTTTAACGATTTGGTCTCCTGTAAGTTTAGCCCAAAAGATTTAATTTTTTTTTTTAATGAAAAATGAATAAAGTAATGACTTACGCAAGTATTTGTAGAAAGAAAATTCATTATGGGGGGGGGGGGGGGGGTCACACTGATGGCTTAAAGAAATTAAAATCTTTTGTAGCTGTAACATTGCATTTTTCAAATAGAATTTTTCTTCACCATGGAAAAGAAAAATCTACTATTTATACTCCCTTACAGCAATGAACATTTTAGCTACTGTTACTTTTATTGCCTGCTCTTTATCCATAGCTCTGCACCTGAATTATTGGATTATATGTACTATCTTGAAGAGTCTTAGTAAAAAAAAAAAATCAGAAATTTCTGGGAGACTTAAAAGAAGCACCTGCTCACAACTGAAAATGATAGGCTTTCACCCCCATTCATTCCATTTTATTAAGTCTTTTTGGTGCCTAATTCAGCAAAGCCTTCTAGGATTTACTCTATAGGACAGAGGAGTGAGAAACTTGCTTAAGACATACTGCTCTACAAGTGGGAAAAAACTGAATAAGAGGTGATTACTGTGAAATTGAATATTATTGTCATTTTGAGAAAGCACTATTACTTCTTTACTGCAAAACATTCAAGTTTCCTTCTTTTTTCAATTGAGAAAAAAATGTTTTTCAAAGGATTGGAACAGCCTGAATTCTGTCAGCTGATACGGGCTGGGTGAGACAGATCGGCTGAAGCAGTGCATGAGACTACTTCAGGATGCACTGACAAATCCTTTATACAACAACACTTACAGAAATTCATTACATGATTACAGTAGAAGTCCCAAGGAACACTCAGTGGCATCTTCATTAGTTTTGAAAGGAAGACTAAGAACTACAGTCTGTTTTGGATTTACATTAGCTTGTCTCCCAAGCTGCATACTGTTCAAATTGCTTCCTGCTTTGTTCACTAATTAACTGCTACTATAGGTTAACATGTCACTTCTCTTAAAAATAAAACGAAAAAAGCATGAACTTCTGTAACACAATTCCCATAGAACATTTAAAAAAATCAGACAGTATAACACTAAAGAAGGGGACAAGCAGGTTTATGCAACAGACATCAGCTATTTGTTCGCTTCGAAAGGTACTACAGGATGCAGATCTATACACATCATTTTTAGGCTTCCATTACCCTTTTTCTAAAATATATGCCATTATTGGTTATTCGCTTATGACATTACTTATTCTCCCAGATCCTCAAAAGCAAAGACGCTTGTACTGTAATATTCTTTCCCCTAAAGAACACCCAGCTTTTTGCTTAGCATTAACTTCTTATTTAATAACCCTAAAATTGAGAGGGACAACACATGGGAGGAATGAGAATGAGTGCCATTTAACTTTCGTATCATGAAAAGTATCTTGTACTCAAGAATACTCTAAAATGTAATGCATCCCAAAAAACAGATACTTTTTGTCAGATTTTTTAATGTTACACAAAATTAGTTGTTTTCCATTTAAACTAGGTAACTATGGAAGCACGCTTTCTAAGGGGCTAAGAAATTGTAAGCATCAGCAAATGCACCAGAAACTTTTAGATTATTCCTATCAAAAAAGATGGCAATATTCTTACTTTAAGCAGATTTACTACATTTGTTTCTTTAGAACATTCTGAATGTGATGATATTAGGTACTGAAAACTATTAGGTAATCAAATACTCTTCCAGGAGAAAGAAAGGGAGAAAGATTTAGAATATCTTCTTAGTTTTGGTTTTTCTACTTGTCCTTAAGTGATCCTTCTATTTAAGGAATACCCAGGAGATGATTGAATATGAATCAGAGTAAGCATACTAAATGAAAAACATTTCTTCTTTATGAACTGCAGATAATCTTTACCTAATTTTTTTCATTTAGATAATATAATGGATCCGCTTATATTAGTGGTTCAGCAACTTTGATAGGTTAATCATCACTGGAAGTATGCAAAGAAATGTTTGTTGTATATCCTGTGGAAAGTATGAGGAAGTGTTTTGACACTGCAAATTTGTCCAATTCTATATTTTCATACAAACCTAAAATAGACCAATTATCTCCAAATCTATAGCCATTTCTCAAACATTGAGATTCCATTGCTTTTCCTATTCTATGAGAAATCAAGTATTTTAGAAACAATTATTTTTCCCAGTGTGGACAATACTGGATTTTTAAAAATTGTCTTTTAAATCACGTATTTGATAGCTTTAAAATATAACCATTTCTGACTTAGTAGCATTTCTGAATTCAGAAGCTCTTATCCCGATGACTAAATTATTCCACATTTACATTCACATTTCTAAATAGTCTGCAGCAAGTTCAGTTGTGAAATTGTTACTTGCAGCTGCCTGAGATCTCCTACATAAAGGTGTATCACGGGCTCAGAAGAAAGCTAGAACTGAGCTTTGCAGCAGCTGTATGAGCTGCGGCTCAGTTGTTGTGTATGAATGAGATTAAGAACATCTATGTGAGAAGAAAATCAATTGGTGTCTAAGCAGGTTTAGAGATAACATCCAGGTTAAGGTACGACCAAATATGACATGCTGCCTTTTCAAATAGACTCTTTTAGTTCCAGATTATCAGATTTCCTCATCATACTATTACAAATGATAGATCACTACTGCTTCCTCCTCTTCCTTCTCCCCCCATCTCTGCTTTGGTCAGTTACAAGTTTAGCAAGGCTGACTTTAATTAGGTACTGCACTCTAATTCCCTTGCAAGCCCAATGAGATTTCTCTTCAATGAAACCCTACTTTAGAGCTTATGTAGGTGATGAATTGGATAAGCTTTTCAATTAGCTAAGTTTTTCCCACTGATGAAACTTAAGTTCTTTCTCGAAGCTGTTAAGAGCAGTGTCAGTGAAATGACCAGGCACAGAATTCACTTGTTACAATCCTGAGAGAAAAAGTCCATTAAATCAACCTGCAACCTATCCCTCTGGCCAGCAATCAGGACATAACTGATAAATGGAAACGATTTAAGAAGGAAGAAACATCACTGTGAGAAGAACAGCAGTGAGCCTTCTGTCTAAATCCCCTGAATTAGTGACAAATAAGAGCACTAAAAGGCTATTTCAGAGAAATCCATGACAGAATTTCCTGAAATCTTCCCTCAAGCAGTTTGTATTAGCTACTACCTGAGACATAACATTTAGCAAGACGGATCACCACCTGGAGATAGCAAAATAAGTCAATATGTTTTAAGGCAAGAATGTCTTTAGAGTGTAAATGATTTAAAAATAAATAGCCTGCCATTTACTATAATATTATTATTGTAAATATTGTAAGTGTTATAATAGCACTGTCAGGCTGCTTGATCATCTTGTCCAGCAACTTACAGGCTCAGCTGCCAGAACCTCTCTTCCAGCTTCCAGAAAAAAGCACCTTGCTTCTCCAGATAGAATAAATCAATCAAGATGTGAACTGAACTCCCCAGAAGAACATACTTTAAAAAAGACAATATAATTTTTTTCTATTGAAGTAAACAAAACAACAAAGTGCATTCTTGAATCCTTAAAGCCTAACCCCGTATTTTCAGGAATTTTCCATGCTGTTTTATGCCACATTAATTCTCCCATCAAGAACTCCAACAAAATTGCCTTTATCGAGCCAACAAGGAACGAAAAACATACATTGCAAGCATTCAAGAGACTCAAAAAAGGTCCCAATAAAAGCTGAATGCAGCACCACCAATAATGTTCCAAACTACATTTCCATCAGCCAGAAAAGCTGCTCCATGCAAAGACTAGGCTCTCAACACTAGGATTTCAGTTCATAAACATGAAGGTAATGAAAATTTATTCCAATTTATATTTCAAACCACCTGTCCAGTAGTTATAAACCGTCCAGTGTTATATCTTCAATATAAGGAAAAACATAGCATATGCACATAAAGCAGTAAGTCTATGCTAACAGTAAGCTGCAAAGCAAAATGGTGAGATTTCTGCCATTTTTCTCCTCTTGCTACTGAAAATAAAATATTTTCCTTTTTTCCATAATTGTCTTTGAATTTGAAGAAGTAGATTTCATAAAATTGCTCTAATGTCTAGATTAGCCTAAATTAGACAGTGGAAATCATTGGTAACAGAAGATGGAAGGTGAACAACTTTTAAAACAACAGTTTTAAAGATTCCAAAATAAACCTGAAATGCCAAGTACAGTCTCCAGAACTTTTTGCTGGAGCAATATCACTCTAGATTACAAGGCCCCGAGTCTGCAGTCCAGGGTGAAGTTTGAACACTGTAAGAGCTTCTTTTCAGTTTTAAAGTGGACTGGTCAGGGGTTTGGAGAAAGAAAAACAGTTCAGCATTTGGCTATTCACAGAATGGCTGAACTACAAAAAAAAAAAAGCACCGCATATGGTAACAATATGGGAGTACAAAGAGTTCTATGCAAGAAAAATTACAGTCACTTTTCAAAAGCACATTTCACAGCTGAAAAGTAATTGCTGAGATTCTGTTCGTTTCTCATAGTTTATGCAGGAAATCTGACAAGCAGTTTCTTGTGGTACAGATGCACTTCTGAGTATCTGAGCGATGACTGCTCTTCCTGCTGAAATCTATATGTAAAAAATGCATGAGAAAACTGAGCAGACCTAAACTGGAATGGACTTTTCTGAAAGACTGTAGGCAGACATTATTCCATTTATTATGGCACCCTGTAAGTGCATACTGTTAAAAAGCGTACAGTATTAAAAAATGTGTTCTTATCCCTCCACATGCTTCATGTATCCATAAAAACAATTTGTAAAAGGTTGCAGAACTACACATATCCATAAAAAAACTTCATTATGCTACTGAATTCCAGCCTTGCTTAGCAGGTAATTGAACATTAGGAATATGCATACAGAACTGAAGTGTCCTACCATTTACCCAACAATTCTTGTTTCTCTCAAAGAAATAGAAACTCCTGTACCCACAGATAGAAAACACATGGCTAATTCATCAATGCCAGTGACATTGCATGAATATATTAGATGTGGTTAGTGCCATGTTGATGAGAAAACAATAAACTGAAAAATACCACTTCCCAAAAATTAGCTGGCTGGCATTCAGGAGGAGATAGATTGTTTTAACAGCTGTGGCATGATGACTTTGATGAATTAGATTTTTGTTCTTCTAGAATAATTCTACAGAATCCCTCTCCTCTGTCCCCCCACACCACCATGGAAGTCAGTCCACTTAGCTGCCGAAGGCCGACTGAGGAAGAATGTGCCTTGCTACTGCTTTGATAACTTTACAAGATAGAAGAAAAAAATCCATTTCACTTCTTTCAATCTCTTTTTTGGTTTCTACAAATCTTTTATTTTAGGGAAATTGAGGCCCTTTAAGAAAAAAACAGTTTCCTGGCAAGTAATACACCACCACAGAGACACAAGATTTATAGGTCTTTTTTTTTTTTTGACCTACCTTCAGTGAAATCATCACCTTTGGAAGATTAACAAAACTCAAGAGCAGGTACATTAACTTGTACTCCATACTTGTGTCATGTACCTAACTAGACTTAAAAGGTACAAATATAAACATGCAGCTAGTTTAAAACCACTGCAGTTGTTTTAAATATACTACAACCCAAGCCATTCCTTAACGGTTGGTTGGGCTGTAATCAACTCTATCCCCTCCAAAATGACCTGGAACCCATACATCCTCTGAAAACAGATCATGATGGAAAAACTTGTGGAACACACTTAAAAAAACACACTTTTATGAAATAAAGCAGAATTCAGGTGGAAAGAATGAAAAAGGTAGTGCACTGAAGTGTTTCCCATACAGTATTTGATGATGCACCAACTGTTTTATCTCCCCAATGTTACGAACAGGGCATATAGCAATGAAAAAAGTGTACCTTAAAAAAGATTATTTTTAGTCCTTGTAGTAAAGTTTTCCAATAGATCTTACCACGATCAGTACCAAAACTGACTTCTAGAAGGAATCATTAGTACTGTGACTATGAAAACAATCATTAATCATAAAAAGGTACAGAAAGTGCTTAGATGCACACAACATTTTTATTTGCAAATTTGTGCTTTTACTAGTTATTATTTTAACTGGAAAGCTAACTCATTGCCTTACTGTCCTGTCCCACTCACCTCAGACAGTCCTAATGACCTTTCATACTAGACTCAGGATACTTCAAGTATCCAGACTTTATGTCTATGACATAGAGTTCATGAGATAATGAAGGAGATAATGTTTCAGATACAATAACCTTATTATTGGTACCAGAATTTTTACAGTAAGTTATTGGGAAAACTCAAGGAGTTTTGCTTTTCAAGATCTCATGCAAGAGCAAGCATCAAAGAAGTTAGCAGGAAAAATTTTGAACATTATAAATAATAATAAAAAAACCTTATCAGGAGAAGCATAACATAGATGCAACACCATAATGGCTGCCAAAGTGTTTGAGAAAAGATCCTACAAACCACACTGTTTGGTAAGGAACAGGAAGAAGAGACAGAGAAGGATGAAAAGAAGTCCAATTGAGAATAACTAAATAAAGCAGCCATGAAAAAGAAAACCGGGAGCCATACATTCACCAGCTCAGTGGTTTATCTAAAATGATTTTTGGTTTGCTTGTAGTTGGCTCAATATGAGGCTACTCAATGGATGCCAGAAGGATCCTATCATTTTAATTCAGAGATCCAGCAGTAATACACTGCTTCAAACTAGTTATGCAGTTCTCCTCCCTTTCATAGGTGAAAAGATATACCGGCCCATCTTCTAAACTTCTCTTGCCAATTTTTTTTCCTGCAAATTTCTTCCATGTGTTTCTGAAATATATATGAAAACTTGATTTTTTTTTTTTTTTTTTTTTGACATTAGAGAACAGGAGTGCATCTCCACTAAAACTTTCAATCAAGTTGGTGGCTGTTTTCCCCTTTGAGATTTCTGTGAGACTCTATTAAGCTTTTCCATACTCAGATCTTTGCTTTTCAGATCACAGCTTTTCCATTTAGAAACAAACAGATTTTCCTATTTTTATACTCAAAGTGCCTTTCAACTCAAAGTAGTACCAAAGTCTCAACCATGCAGTTATTTTTTTTTATCTTCCTTATTTCTTGACAACTGCTAAACAAAAAAAAAAAAAAACCCACACACACAAAAAAAATCAGCCAACAAAACACTTAACCCACAAAACACATCAACACATAACATGCACTACCCACCCTGTAATGCTACAATGTATTGGAAAGTACAGCAATAATAGCAGAGTGGCACAATCCTAGGCTGCAACAAATGAGAACAAGCTCAAATGCAGTAGCCATGAATGCAGAAACAAAAGAACAACAACTGCTCACCTTTGGGAAGACCGTCAGGAGGCAGTGATCTCCAGCAAGAAACCCTCACCTCCACTGCCAGCCCTAAAATAAGGTCTGGGAAGGGGTAGATCCCGGCTGCACCCGTTCTGTTCACTCAGGTACAATGCATTCAGCTGAGCTACCCTGGGTTGGCCTTAACTTCCACCAGGCACTCAATCACTGGTTCAGGCTATGACCTAGCATTTCTGCTACACACCCCCACATCAAGAAAACCTGCAAATTCAAGTATTTCATACCTATGCCTTTTTGGGTCATATTGCAGCAAGTCATGCAAATCCTTCTTACCTAATTTCAGTCGAATTATGCAACTGAAATTGAAGCTTATCAGAGCTGAACAAGTGAATCCAAAAACAGAGTATCATTCAGTGAAGCAACTTCTAAAATCCTAAAACATCTATCAATTTCATTATTCTAATTTCATCATTCCCTTTTTTCTTATCTCTAGACTACTCTTCTAAGTTTTAGGGACTTGCATAGGAACATATTTAAATAAATATTTTCATTACTTTCTTTTGACATAACTGGATTTCAGATTCATAAAAGAATTCTTGCAGAAGCTGGTGACAGCATGAAAAACAAAAAGTAATTTCTTTCCAATCCCATTTACAGAGAAACAATTTGTGATCTGGTATTACCATCACATACATTTTCCACACTTCAAGGGCAGAGAACTAAAATGAGAGATCATCCTATCATTCACAGAACAGACAAAAAGTAAGGATAATTGATTCCCACAGCTGGAAATGGAAACATTAAGATCACTTCCACATTGAAAATATACTGAAGGATAGCTGATAAGTCAGACTAAGTGAATGAAAAACAGAAACCTCACTCACAAGGATTTTATGCACAACAAGAGTTACTGAACTGCTGCAAATTGCTCTCGATGTTTTGGCACTCATTTTCACACTCACCTATGGAAAACAGCATCATTATAAACAAAGATCTCAAAAACAAACTTCAAGCAGCAAACTGAAATGACTTCAAATGCCAAAAAACTCTATTTACAAATCAAATACCACTCAGCAAGACCATTAGTTTAAATGTGAACTTTACATTCCTCTATAGTCACAAAAAGCTATGTACTGAGAAATAGAACACATCCTTTGTCTCCCACACAAAGATCCCCATTTCACTTTGCCTTCCTGTAGTATGATGGAAAGAACAAGAATGACAGCAGAGCAGCAAGGTCCCAGGCTGCAGCAAATGAGGATTTACTCAAACAACAGCAGCAGGCACAGAAATAAAGAAGCTGCTTATCTTCAGAAGGCCTCAGGTACACAGTGCTCTCCAAGAAAATATCCTTGCCTCCACTGCCAACCCTTAAATGACATCTGGGAAGGGGCAGATCCTGGCTCCACTCCTTCTAGTCACTCAGGTACACTGCATGCACCTGAGCTCCTCAGAGTTGGTCCTACCTTCCCACCAGGTGCTCCATCACTGTTTCAAGTCATGACTTAGTATTTCCACTACACTTCCCAATAGAAGCTATACTGGGGGGGGGGAGAAGGGCCATGGGTTTTTTTAGTAAGCGCTTTTCCAGAAGAATCTATCCTTACCATTGCTTATCTTGTTTACAGCTGATCTAGTAAAACGAAGACCTATTATAGAAAGTCTTCTTATCATCTTCCAGGTTTATTTTCTGGATTTTCTTCTGTTGTACTCATGAAGACGCGAAACTCCTTCTGACAGGATCTTGGTGATAGCAGGCAAAAGTATTCACAGGTAAACCAACAGCTGTTGGTTTATATACAGAAAAAAGAACTGAACTCACCAAACCATTGAAAGAAGAATATATGGGTGCATAGCGCTACCTCCCAGAAAGCAGCCTAGGTCCAAGAGATACTCTCCCTTCAGTGGCAGGCCCTTATATGAGCCCATGTGCCTCTGCTTTGGGTCCACCCCTTCTGGTCAGCTGGGGAGCACAGGTGAAACAATTTGCAGCCCCACCCCTTTAACAGGTGCTCAATCACCACTTCAAGCCATGACCTAGCAGTTCCCCTACAAGTTCAACTTGCTAAGAATTCCAGCCTCACCAACCATAAGTAAGCAGCAGCTGATCTTGGTGTGAATATGACATAAAAACAAAATTCTACATAAACAACCTAATATTCCTTTCAACGAGTACTCATACATCATGATTGTTCTTCTTTGTGCTCTTTTTGTGAAAAGAAGAAGAAAATGTTTAAATTCCTCTCAGTTCAAATGGGAATAGCTGCAACAGATCCATACCAAAAAAAATCAGAGTTCTTAATTGATCGTAGAATTGTTTGAGTTAGAAAGGACACCTGAAGGTCATCTAGTCCAACTCCCCTGCAACAAACATGGATATCTACAGTGATCTTCTAATAGATCTTCCACAAGTATCTTCTACTAGATTCAGTAGCATGCAAATCTTAATACTATTTTCGTTAATTGCTTTACCTTAAGAAATAAAAAAAGAAAAAACACCACAATTTTGTGGGGGTGATTTATGATCTGCATACTACAGTCATGGAAAAAACCTAGACATTCCACACTGCTTGTATAAATCTTTCCTACTAGACAAGCATGTTTGCTTTCAGAAATGTGACTGCTTTAACTAATCTTGAGTTTGGTATGCACAGACATAGCTGAGAATTCGTCTCTTCATAAAGGAAAATAGAGGCAGTCCAAACAACATCCTAGTAATTCAAGAGGCAAGATGTGTCCATGCCAACAGATCACCATGAATAGAGAAAGGCTTTGTTCTACCACCTAAACTCTGACATTAAAAAAGAAGCATGAAAACATGGGGCTGAGAACATTATTATCCTGATAAATGCTAGCCCAAACTATTTCTGGTATAATTACTGGATGATGCTAAGCAGAATGGAGCCCACTGTAGATATATGAAAAAACATTTTGATTTCCAGTGGGGAGAAAGTTCTTCAATCAGCTTTATAAGGACAACCAGTGGTTTTACGTTTCCTTTAAAACTCAAAACTGGTGAGAAATGAAACAGCTTGGGCAAATTGTAAGCAGCACCTTTAACTATCCCTGGGTATTCGCTGTATAATCTGTACATGATTCTCACAGATATAGTTTAAGAAATGAAGCCCAGAGCTACAATTCCTATCCATATATATGTTGGGAAAACATTTGGAACACATAATTTTACTCAGAGGTAGTTTATTTATTAAGAAAAGCTATTTCCATTACACTGGAGATTTGCAACGCGTGTTGAAAGATAATGACAGGGAAATTTCAGGTGGGATTCCCCAGAGAAGAGCAAGCATGAATAATGTTAGGTACAGTTCAAACATTAATTATGCATGCCAAAGCATGGACATGAAAATCCTAATCAAAGCCTTCTGCATGCTACCTGCTTAGCTGCTTAACTATGGTCAGTAAAGCAGACCAAGATCCAAAATATCATTGCTGTTAAGTGAGAGTCAAGTTTAATTCCTTTCCCTCTATACACAAAGTTAATTATGAAAGTGAAGGTAATTTGAAAAGCTGTGAAAGAAAATACTGTAAAAAGACATTCAGTTGTTAAATTACATGCACCTTCCATCACTGATAATCCTGTACTTATCTGATGGATATATGGAGTTAGAGTACTTAAAATTAACATTAGTTTTAAATCTAAACTCTACAATAATTCACTCTGGCCCATAGTATTCTAGTGCTATAGTGATCTATTCTCATGATGTTAACACCTACAAAATTCCATATGGAGAGGTGGACTTTGCAAGACATTGTTTCTCTATCCATGCAGATGAGCAGGGAATTGATAGTTTAAAGAATGATCCTGGAGAATCCAGCAAATGATAACTGCACTGCAATGGAAAGCACAGCAGTGACAGCAGAGCAGCAAAGTTCCAGGCTGCAGTAAGTGAGAATTTACTCAAACACAACATCTGTGGGCACAGAAATAAAGAAGCTGCTTACCTTCAGAAGGCCTCAGGTAGGAAGGGATCTCCAGACAGATACCCTTGCCTCCACTGCCAACCCTTAAATGAGGTCTGGGAAGGGGTGGATCCTGGCTCCACTCCTTCTAGTCACTTGGGTACATTGCATGCACCTGGGCTGGCCCTGCCTTCCCACCAGGTGCTCAATCACTGCTTCAAGCCATACCTTAGCATTTCCACTACAGTAAAAAATTGCTGATATTAGTAGTGATGCCCTTAGATATCTGTTTCTGTTTGTTTTGTTTTTTAAAAATATTTTTACGGTAATTTTATATCCTTATTTGTAATGGCATATAGAAAATGGACTAAAATATTTTAGAAATGATTTTAAACCAGAACATGCAACGTGGGCAGGCATGTATTGCAGCCCAAGTCCTCTTCTGAAATCATCACATGGAGTTTCTACTTCAGCTGATCTGTGTCACCTTTCTTTTTATAACTGCAAATTAGGAAATCTCATTTTCACTATTGGTTTTACTGATGATATAATTGTTACTTCATGATCACAGCAACAGATGATACAGAATAAGTTGGGGCACTCTGGGCATTCTCCATGGAGATCAGAAAATCAGTTCAGGAATAAACACTGCTTTTTTTTCTTTCTTTTTTTTTTTTTTTTAATTCAAGTGCAAGGTATTGATGACTTACAGATGAAAGGATTCAAGCCATGGTTCCTTCAAAATGGCAACTGGCTTATGACAAGATAATAAACATATTCTGATATGTAGCATTGATTATCATAGTGATTGTAAGTTTAAAGGATCTCAAACCTTCCTGTTCAAAGTAAGGAAGATTTTTGTGGTGCCGTAATTTTTTCCAGGGACAGATGGGTTGACGTAACTTGCCACTGTAGGCCCATTAAATTATACTACAAGATGTCAAAAGCTACAAGCTGCAATGTTGTAGCCCACTTTTTTTTTCCCCCCATAGTTAACTTTATCCCTCATCGATATGATTATTGATGGTTCCAGAGTGTAATTTTTGAGTCTGCAGCTCAAAAACTGCAATTAGGACCATAGCTGTGGTTCAGTATCAAAGCAAAGTTTGTACTTGGTTGACCTTTGCTCAATCACATCAGACAGTAAGGATATGGCTTGGAAAAGTTTGTGTTGCTATGCCATTGTAGCTACAGCTACTGTTGAGTGTTGGACTTGACACATGTATCCATGGAAAATGCTGAAAGCATCCTTCACCTACAGCCATAAAAAGCCTGCTCATCTCTGGGTGTTAGAGTGGAACTCCAACCCTTATTCCCGTAGTCTGACAGTAACAGAGAAACTTAGCACCTGTTTACAAGCTTCTGTGGCAGTGTTGTTCCTAAAAAGGCAACTAGGGACTGGCTGTAACATTGGTATTACACTCTAGCTGGGCCAAAGTATGTTCTCGGAAGGTCCAATCAACCAGGTGACATATATGCAGAGCATTGATGAGCACAGCAAGAGAATTTAAGAGTACTGATTTTGCTGCGACCAATGTGTTAATGGAAAGTGGTTATGTGAAAGATGAAGAAAAGCAGTAATGAAGTAACTTATACATATCAACTTATACTGACTAGTCACACATTCTCTGCTGAATCTAAAAAAACACTAGTATCAGCTGGCAACTTTTTGGAAAAATAAGCAAGGAGTACATGGTTCTTTATTAGAAATGGTGAACCCGGTAACCTTTGAAGATATGCAGCTGACCAACTGTATCTTCTTGAGAGAAGCAGAGGATTCTCTGCGCTTTCAGAACAAGTAAGAAGCTTGAGGGAGATGGGTCACCTGAAAACTTCATGTTTCCCAAGCCAATCACGTCTGTCAGGCTAAAAGAGAGGATACAATATGTAGAACTGAGAAAACGTACTAAAATCACTGAGCACAAAGAAGCTCTTTGGATTCCAGATTTTTTGAATTTTCTGTGAATTTAGAATAAAGAATGACTCTAAATTCTAAAATAGTTATCAATGTTTTTCTACCAAATATGGAAATTATTGCAAAAGATTTGCTGGCATGCGTTTTTAAGACCTTATTTTGGTCACATGCCAAACAACAAAAGGTGGTCCATAAAAACACCTGTTGAGAAGAAATGTGATAAAAGACACACAAACTTCTATCGGATCACCAGATCAAATCCTAACGGGAAGCTCAGGAACTGACATAGCAGCTACTTCAGCTTAGACATTTATAATATACTGCAAACAAAGAGAAGCCCTGATCAGCTACTTGAAGTACCACATCTGATATAGAGTTGGTTAGAGTGCTGTGGGCTGAGCTTAACCACTGTTAAGCTCTCAAACTGAATTTTTTATTTACACTACAAACTTGCAGAATAAAGGCTTCCAGATACACGTGAACTGACAGAAAAAGTCCAGACAAATCCGATTGCCTTGTCTTGGCAGACTTGCACATTCAACCTGTTAAATGAGTGGAAGTATGTCTTGCCATACAAAATTTTGTTTGAAATTTTTAAGCAATACTAATAGGGAAGTTAGAAACTGGAAAAGCAGGCATCCCATAAGACACTCTGATGAGAAAACTTCATACATCAATTATACGCTGTTTCTTACACTAGAATTTACTTTGTCACAGTTTTAAATACACAAGATACCTATAACTCAAACTGAACTGATATTCCCTTAATTCTGTAGACTGGATCAACCTGTGAAAACTCTTCCAAGAAAAAAAACCACAGTTCCAATCCTGGGTAATAGTCAAATTATTGACGTTTCATACCCATACCCCATACTTGCAATCATTGGCAGCTCCTATATGATTTAGTCCTGATACCTCATGCCTCAATAAGAAAGATCCTCTGAGACATGGGCTGCTTGATAACATGCACAGGAGGCAAAAACAGGAGGGAGAAAAGCCTCCAAGGTAATATTTCCATGTATCTAAGCTTCCTGCTGCTGAGTCCAAAGCAGGCAAATAAAAAGGAGCCCTCAAACATAACCTCGCCTGGTCGCTGAACAGAATTATAAAGAATGAAAGCTCAGTGCTTTGTCCTTCACAGAGGCGCACTTTACCAACTGCCTGGGAAATGTATTATGCATAATTGTATCAAAAACACATGAAAGCAAGAGCAGAGAAAGGAAGAGTAAAGGGTTCACAATACTCTATGACCTAGTACATACTTGTCCACACAGCTGCAATCTCTCTCTACCTGGAGAAACAGCAGAAACAACGGTACATGAAGTACTGACAAGGACAAAGCAACACAGCAAGGCAGTAAAATGTATTTTTCCAATTTCTCACAACAGTGTTTTTAACATTCTTCCATACCATGCCTATTTCTTCACATTCAAATCTTTTCACAGCCCTCCTCTGTTTTTCCTGGAATTGTCTTTCTCATTAGTCATATAGAAACAAACTAGAACCTTCTAAAAGGCTGGAATTCTATACATAACAGCATACACACTTAGTTTATGGTATTCTGAGACACTATCTTTACAGGCACAAAAATCATATTCATGATTCTAAAGGCATTCTAGACAGAATTATATCAGGCTAAGAATAATTTTTCTATTTGTCCTGTACCAGCTTATCTTCAACGTTCAGTGTTAAGTGAATATTTCAAGAACTAGGAAAACTGAAAATGAAGCAATAGGTGAGATTCCAAAGCTCTGCATCTGAGGGTTGGTAAAGCGATACTGTCCTACTGTTACAGGAGAAGAACCATTAGTTTAGTTATCATTTTAACAGCTCGCAATGTTCCTTGTCCCCCACAGAACACAATGGAGTTTGTGTGCTTAGTTACTTCACTGCAATCCCAAACAGCTGAATTTACTTGCTTACTCTTTAGTTGCAATTCCAGCATTATTCATTAATTGCAATGGTCATAAGAAATCTGTTTCTCATTCTGTAATATTTACACATACTGTTGTTCTCTTTTATTTAGGGAGATATTATAGTCTATTCCAACTTTAAACTGAAGTTGGAAGAGTTAAAACTCTGAATTTGATTCCTCTATTTGTTGTTCAAAGCCCTTAACGAGGAAAAAAGGACCCATAGCACTGCAGGCTTTTAGAAGATTTTGTGGTGCCTTACATAATCAGTACATCACTGTCTTATAAGCTCCTCAGTAACTGTCACACATTAGAGGCATGTCCGGCTTATTTTCTTGAATTTTGATACTGTATCTTTCAGGGAATCTAGATTTCTCACTGACATTCCTATTAATGTTACTATTATTATGTCTCAAAGTACTTTTAAAATTAGAATGAATGTAAACACTCAAAACCTAAGGCTTGGAGAAAACAGTTGCTAGCTTTTGTACAACAACCATCTTATATTTTGGCTTATTCAGAGAAGGCTTTTTCAGGTTCCGTGTGGTAGGTATACATCACTATCCTCATAGAATATCCTAGAAAATCTAGTAAAGATTAAAGCAATAACATTTCTGCAGAAATTAAATAGGACTCTAGAGGTAAAACTTTAAACACAAATAGCCTTTTCATAGAGCTCTAAAAGACTGTATAAGTACTCCTAAAGTGCATCACACTTGCTGTTAAATACTTATCTTTCAAAGCAGGAGGACATGATTGTAACTGAAAAGGTCTGAGCAGCCAGCCAAGGACAATGCTGAAGAATTCTATTACTAGTCATCTTCAGGTAGGAAAGAAGTGCTCAAATAGGTCCTAAGCTCTGCTGAAGAAGGCACATGTGCATATGCACACATCGATGGCCACATGTATGCAGAGAAAAGCATTCACACTAAAATTTGTCCATAACAATGCCGCTATTAAAACCAGCCATTTCAGCAACACTCCTTTGAGTCTCTCTTGTCTTCAGAACCCACAGCAAGCCTCTTCAAGAAAATAGCTGGATCAGGACAAAGCACTGGGTGTTCAGGCGCTAATGAAAATAATATTTTCAAATTGTCCCCGTAGAGCTTTCAAAACATGCAAGAGTCCACTGATGCATTCAATCACCTTCTTAACTTGCCAAGAAGTTAAGCCTATGAGGCTTTTGTGCTTTGCACAACATAACCTTGTTATTTTAAGGTCATTAATTTCCACCAACCTAAGGGCTGGTTTTCTGTCACTGGGGGTCTTATATTCTTTTAAATCCAAATCTCAGTACACAAAGCTCACTGTTAGATGATGAGTAAGAAAGGGTATTTTATGTCAAGCTTTTCACTGCATCTTCTTCTGAACACGCACGTGCATGCAGATTAAGCACTATAAGTATCATTGTCATGTGCATTCTGAACCTGATGGTTTCAGTACCTGCTAGCAGGTTTCTTAATACTAATGATCAGTTCCTCACCAGCAGAATTTCAACTACTTGTAATTATAAAGATACGCACTACGTGATATTTCATTGGTAACATCTCTCAGTAAACTCTGCAACTACAGCAGACGCCCTGAGAAAAGCATTCAAATGATCCTGCACCTGCAGGTTTTCAAGGTATGTAAGCAGTGCATATCTCCCAACAAAAACATTTTGAAAAGTTGCTGAAAAAATATTCAATTGGTTGGACTATATTGGTATATCAGTCTGGGAGGGCCCTCCTTGCAATACTACTACCAAGTGCTTCAGGTAAGACCTTTATTCTACCTGAACAGTCACTATGTTCTACATATGTACTGTCTCTGAAATGTAGCCACTAACACATTTTGGCACTTGGTTTCAAATAAACACATGACACTAGGCAGACAGTTATTGACTGGGAGACTGCATTCAGCTTGCCTGATGACTTGAAGGAAAATAAATGCATTGTTAATAGATTTTAGAAAGATGCATTATTTCATATATTACAATTTTCAGGCCACAAATCCCAAAGATATGAATGAAACTGACAGAAAAAGTACATATATTATTGTGAAATTAGTCTGTGAGAGACTATGCAGCCAACTGTTAAGACCTCTGTAATAGCATTTTATTCTGCTTGAAATGCATTGAAGGAGGTGGTCAAGAGAAGTAGGACAGTACTGAAAGGAAGGATTTAGAGGTTCCATATGCCAGATGAACAGCTTTCTAACATGGAAAATTGAGACTCAATATCCTGCTAAAAGAATTTTTTAATTACAGTGAAAAAATAAGTTTGTATATAAGCATGAAGATGCTCAACAAAATATGTAGTGTCAAACAAGTAGTACCTTGCATTTATGAACCGTTAACACTGAGGTTTTTTTATTCTTTTTTAAAGTTCTCAACCTTTTTCTTTTAAAGGAAAGTCTTATGTTTTGTAGGCATCTAAGAAGCAGGAAAAGGGTCCTTTTGACAGTAACAAAGCAAAACAAACAAACAAAAAAAAAAAGAAAGAAAGGGAAAGAAAAGAAAAGAAAACAACAACAACAAACAAGCAACATGATTTTAGAGTGATACAAGCTATCATAAAGATATGGTGAGTTACCGGATAGCCATTTCGCCCTGGTAGACCCTGGTTGAATGAGATGAAATGGTATGACACACATTAACAACACAACCATGACATATGACATCAAAAGCATGCAGCGTACATTACTGACAAATTAAAATTTGCACATCCATTTCTTTTTGCTATCTGAAGATATTACAAAGCCAACAAATATGAAATAGGTACAGTGTGGTGAAAAAAATGATTTGGCAATGGAAGTCAGGTATTTTAACTTAAATGTTTAAAACAAAAGGCTACTGACTACTTCTGACACTGAGTGAAATTTCTTTTATTATGTAGAGTATTATCCATATAGGTAGACTGAAGGGCAATATGTATTTAGAAGAAAAAACATTGTAGAGCTTAGTCAGTAAGGTAACAGATACATGGGCTACCTCCAGAACATAGGTGCCAAAGAAGAAATTCGAGAATGTTATAACTTATCATAAAAAAAAAAAATATTGAAAGCCCCAGCCTTTGACTGTTATCATTTGTGACACAGTCATCACATATAAATAAAATAGAGCACTGCAGTATCTTTTGAAAATACAGCATACACCTAAATACTATGGAGAGCCATGCAGTATATACAAATATTTGCTATTTTAAATGAAAAGGATTGCCACTGTATCCCAGGTGAAAACAATAATTGAGTTTGCAACAGTTGCTCCCAGCCAGATTGTGTCGATCAAAAAAGTGAATTAGGAAAATATACCACCTTTTTAAATGCCTTGTAGAAAATTAAACCCTTAATGGATTTCAGCACGATGAAGTACTGTAAGACAGTTTTGTATATGAGACTCAGAATCATAAATGAGACTCTTCTCAATAATGGGTCAGCCTTCTGAGCTATTTCAGGTTTGTATTAATACTACCACTATCTAGACTTTTTTTTTTTTTTTTTTTTCCTGAAGGAAACCTACACTAAAACAGAGTTGGAGTCGAAGACATCAATAATGAGGCACATTGTTAACTCTCGCTATTATTGCTACAGGAAAATCACTTGTATCATGATTTACGGTTGTTCTTTGTGCTTCATGGGAAGACTGCAGAAGAAATTGAGGAAGCCAATATTTCTTTCAAATAAACAGCACCATTATGTATTAAGCCTGGCTTTTCATTGATGGCTCGTTAAATCAATTTGCCACTATGAACTGCTGAGCACATGGTCGAAATCTTTCAAAGATAAGTAGTCACTGCCCATTACAGACAGCTTACACTTAAGTCATTAGTTCACATAGCAGAAATTCAACATATTAGTTTACTATTTTCAAATATACAGGATCAAATAGTCAGATAACCTGGTCCAGTAAACAAAATACTGCTCTGTTGATCACACTTTCACACCATATGGATGACATGACAAATATAAATGTTTGAAATATATATGCTTAGTGCTGTTCTTCAAGTTTGACTTCCGACTTACTCTGGGAACGTGCCACAAAACAAATAACAAAAAAACTGAGAAACTTTTCTTGTAAACAAGATCAGCATGAGATTCAACCAAATACTAAATCAAACAGTCTTAGTCATTTCACACGAGTACTTACTGGCTTTAGTAGCAATTACACTGCAATGATCTGGACAGCCCATATACTTCCAATGAACGAGGAGTTTTCACCCCAAGGATTTGTGACAACAGCAGAGCAAGTTACTACCCAGTAAAAGGCAGAGTGACTGAGTCTAGACTTAAGATAGCAAACTCATTTATTTTTATACTGTAGTAAAATTTTTGTTACCGAGTCATAAGCAAAATGAACATAATGTACTTACATGGAGTTGTGATCCCAACTGCTATCTGGAGCGCTGAATGTAAAGCTTTATATTTTAGATATAATTTTCTTAAGGAACTTTCTGACTAAATTATTCAGCTCCAAAATAATTAGCGAGTGTTTATGCTGTGTAAGTATAAATATCAAGATTCCCTCCTGATGATACACGATCAGTTTATTGTGGTGGTAACAAAACAGGATCTAACATCGATTTCTCCCTGATTCTGGAAGAACCAACAATGTATCACTGTACTTACAGGAGGTCCTGTGGGGAGGGAGGATGGGAAAAGAGGAGGGGAAAAAAAAGACAGAGAAAAAAAGAATTTGTAAGCTTATGAAGTTATTAAGGACAGACACAAATGTACAAATCCAAACACAAGGTCTCAGGATTGTAAGCCAACAATGCTGCTGATACACCGTAAACATCTTCCATTCAAGTTCTCTTTGCTTTGGTTGTGCTTTGCAACTTGTAAATACAGCTAATGATCAAATGCATGCTCTTACCTTACCAAAGAAGCCAATCCTTCAACTATGGTCATGCAATCTTACGAAAGTTGTTTCTCCATCCATTTCCATGCAATTTTACGCCAGGCCAAACATAGCAGCCATGGACTATGGTTCGTTTTGTCAGACTCCACACAAAATAAATGTAACCACATCACCACTTTCAGCTAGCCACACAGTTGGGCATCTCATCACAGCTTGGCTGCAAAATTGCACAAAGTGCCCTTGGCATTTAACCTTGGCATCTAGTCAAGACATACATGCACCAGCATCCTTCGAGCCTTCTAACTTTGCCTATAAGGGGAGGTTTCAGTGGCCACCTGACAGTGCTGAACTTTCTTTTCATCACCTTCCTTTTCTCAAGGCACATATATAAAGTGTTCCCTGTTAAAATGTCGCACTTCATGAAGTGATATTTGCACATTTTTTCAATTATTTAGACTCAAAGACTTTTGTATAGCTGTTCTTGGAAACATTATCAAAGGGCTACAAATCAAATCTACTATTTCAGTCTTATTAAGCTGAGCAGCTGCAGCTCTCAAACCAATGGCATTTCATTAGCTTTTATGCCTCTCTCTAATTTCTGAATAAAGTGAAGTGAAAAAGGAGTATAAAACCACAGCAGCTGTACTCTGAGATTGCTTTTAATATTGATAGTCTTTTGTTTTTTAACAATGCAATTTTATTATCTTGTAACTAAAGAGATTTCTTTATACTGGTAAATATTCTTAAACAGCATTTTAATGTGCAGGTCTGTTTTTAAATGAGAGAGATCAATTTCCTTTGTTAATAGTTTAATGTGTGTTTATTTGAGAAATAAAATGAACAAACAAGCATACTGCAAAGTAATTGCCAGCAGCATTTGTAAGAGAGTCTTTAACCACAGAATACCTTTCTGTAGCATAGCATTTGTCTCTAAGTAAATTTTAATCCAATCTCAAATGGAAACATCAAGGTGATTTACATTAACTTTTGGCAGGGCTTGTTTTCAGTTTTCTGATGCAGGAAAATACAGAGAGAGCCAAATAAATGTCAGTTTACAAGGTTAAGAAGAGCTGCTAATGAATTTATGGAGATCAAGTTGATTGGAATATTTTCCTAACTAGCAGAACAGACAAGACAACCAAGGAAATTAGAAATGCTCTTTTTCTCCTGCATCAGTTCTAGAAAATTCACCTTCATTGAAGGCTCAGTCCTTCAAGGTAAACAATAGATTCAATTCCCATGATTGTAAGCAGGAAGAGCTGCTTACAATACAGCATCCCAGTGTTGTTTCCAAAGAAATTTCAAGCTCTACACCAACATTCAGATCTCAACAGCAAGTTCCCTGATACAGGATAACAAACCACCCAATATTTTTCTTTTTTCCATGACAACTAACTTGCTACTTGTTTCCAGTAAACAACAATGTCTCTCATTCAGAGTACTCTATTTATCATATTATTTCCCTGGACACTTACATTATTAACTTACTCCTTTCCTTCTAAACTTCATCTCAATCCAGGAAGGCCTAATGCAATGCTGATTTACAGTATCCCAACTGCTGTTTACCAGAGTTACTCTGATCTACACTAATCTCAGAAGACACTGGAACAATTTGACAACTACCAGTAATGTTGTCAATGGTACTATGCCAAGCGTTGTGAAGTGTAACTACAAAGAAAGGACAGTAGAGACTAGCCAGCTATCTGGAAGACCACCAGGTATATGCCAAGGGTCACAAATTTCTACAAACAAAGTTTCAGAACTCTCTTTCAGAGCATAAAAAGCAGTAAAAATAAAAATGAATGCATGCTGAGTATGTATCTTCCCAAAAACACGCAGGCATCAAACAGCAATGCAACTTAGGAAGGTGAAAACTTACCAGTCTCTCCTCTTCTGCCCCGCTTACCTCTTTTCCCTGGAGGACCTAAAAAGAAGATGGTGCATTTTAACATTTTTTCTTGAATTCAAACATGCAGAATATCACTTGAGTTTGATGCTTGGGAATGTCTGTATAAGACAGTCAGAGAAAGATCCAGAGACATAGCTGAGGAGTGCCAAAGATAAACAGAGTGATTCAGGAAGTTGAAGATGAGATGAAGAGTTACACTATGCAGTACAGTCTCTCAGAATAAAAAAAAAAAAAAAAAAAAAAAAAAAAGGCTGGGAGAAACTGTAGAGGTCATCCAACGCATCCCTCTTTCTCTTTCTCAAGGCACAAATCAACTACCTTGAAAATATTACTACAACTTCCACTGGCTTGTTTCCCCTAGTATTTCACTGTTCCAATGACAAGAACATTTTTCTTTATGTCCGACTTGCTGCACAGAAGCTCATCAATTCTTATGCTAGCCACCACAGACCTCAGATTAGACAATTCCTTTCCTTTCCATTAATCACAAAACCAAACACCACACCTAAAGTCTTTGCATTTTTATATTGCTTCAAATTGCTATACCTTTTCCTTCAATTTTCTTAAGTCTAGTTTATCACAAAGCATTAAATTGCATTTAGTTATTCCTACTTGAAGCAAGGTTAGCATGTATTTATAAGAGCACACCCTCTTATAAAAACATCCCTCCTTTATCTGAAAATATTGATAGAAATAATGACAAAGAAACCCTTACTTGGCTCCCCACACCCCAAACAATAACAATAACATGTCTAAGTTGCTTTGCTTCCAGTTTGTGTGTTTGCCTTAACTGGCCAGCTTGGTCCTTGTATATTTTTTGCTAAGGAAACCCTTATTAGTCATAGTTCTTTTCCCATAAATATTTACGTAGAGAGTTTTCTGCAGTCTCTAAAGAAAAATAAAATATTTTTTGTCTCCTATGCACTTCAACATCCTCCCTAAATTTCAGGCATCAGTATCACATTCCTCTTTTCTTCTTAGTGACTTTGGCAAACTGTTCCTGTAAGTGCAGAAATGCACAGTCACTTCTCCCTGTACAGCTAGGAAGAAAGGAAACAGCCTCTGTCTCGTTCTAATAATGACAGTGGCAGCATAATGCGATGAAAGATTAAGACAACATTAAGACATTAAAGACAACAGGAACAGTATAGGATATTCATTATCAACAGAATATCAAGCAGATGAGAATATTTTGCTATTATATCTGAAAAACTTCTGAAATGCAGCTTCTTTATGGAGAACATGCAGCTTTCTCCTAAAATGCTCTGGCCTCTTCAAGAGATATACATGGGAAATTCTTACACAGGTGAGAACTTGTTTCGTGTAAAACGTTTCTATGTGGGCTTTTTTCCAACTTTTTTGGAAACTTGACTATCACTGAAACTTGTCAGTTTCCTTATGCATCCCATGCGTCAACCTGCTGTGAGATTTCCTGGCTGCCCCAAGCTCCCGAATATGGGTATACAGAAGTTTGTACTGATCACACACAGACATGCAAAAGAAGGCTACAAACTTATTTATCTGGAAACCATCTTTTTTTCTTTTCTGTCCTTCAGCATACAACAAGATATTCATAGTCTATTTTGTGGAATATTATTTTATTACAGTTCAGCTGCACTATAGGTGTGCACATGCATTTATGCACATCTACTGCCAAGTTTTCCCTTGAGAAAACAACAGAACTTTGGAACTAAAAAACTTCAGCTGCAGACCAGCGCAAGGCAGAATCACAAACAGAAAACCATGTGGATAATTCCAAGCTATGGATATTAGGAAGCAGGAAATTTCATCCAGTAAAACAGATTTCCACAGAGAATTAACCTGCCAGTTGGGTAGCTACCTGCAGTGATGGCAAAGAACAGGCTCTAGGGTCAGTTCTTCCCTCTGACACCAAGCACTGATCCCTCCCAAACCATTTCTCTGAGGAGACTAGATTCAGATGTATGCAAGTATTCGGTACCAGAAAAATATTTATTACAACATTCCCATAGTAAGCACAACACTGAAGTTAGGAAAATCACCCTGGGTTTAAAGTAGCATCATTCCCTGCCCCTAGGCCCTTCAAGCCTGTAGTTATGAGCAGCTCCTGATGATGGTGAGCTCTTCTCCATTCCCTAATAGCTTTTTATGGTTCTGCACTACTCAGGTCTCTGTCGAGGCACTGGCCTTTGTAAACCCTTCAGAAACCGAGAAATGAGAGGTGGATCTTGCAAACTCTCACTGGGTCTGAGGACCCTTTCAAGAAATTTCTTTTCTATATTATTTTATTTTTATTGGTACAAAACAATGCTTTTTAAGCACTTAGTCACAGATGGTTCCAATTCACAGAAACACAGAAATGCTCACATGAAAGACCATCACTAGATGACCTACTGCCTCAGAATGCACACGAGCTTTCATCTTTTCCTGAACAGGCTCCTTTCCCTATATTTTAACTGTTAACATCATCTGTTGCTCTAAGCAATTCCGCTTATCAAAACCCTGGGTATTTTGCTATAAATATTAATTTCCCATCTGTCCGGAGTTTTATAACTTTGCACTAATTGGAGGATGTGGTGGAGATTCATTACGGCAACAGGAACAGTCAATGGAGGCAGAGACACAACTTCATTTTACAAAGTCCACTTTTTTGTTGTTGTTGTTGTTATAGCTTGCACAAGATACAAGACTATGATGTAAATATTCTGAACTTCCATGACCAGGATAAAAATCTCTCTACAGTATTACTAGAAAGGACTGTGCTGAACTGAATTTAATACAGAGCATTTAAGTAGCAGTTTCTTTTAAACATCTATGCATATTAAAAAGGGATACTTTAAAAAGAAAAACAAAGGTCAAATCTCAGTGGAATGAGCTGCCTTAATAAAAATTAATGATACTGAGCAATAAGCAAAAGTTAATTTATAATAGCTAAGTTTGCCAATACATTGTTTTCTTAAGCTTACTAGATTTACCTGTCAGTGGGGAGTAAAAGTAAATTGTCCAAGGATCAGTTGTTTTTCGTTTTTAACTTAGTTGAGCTTCACAATATTAGAGACTATTTTATTTTTCCAAAACAATTTATGAGCCTAACTTTTATGAAGTTTTTTTTTTTTTACCCTTAAGAAATAAAAATTTAATACCATATGAAAATGAAGGAAATAAGGAGATTTTTGATTTAAAAAAGTCAAATAGTTATCTTCTCGAGCACAAGATATTAGCTGCCATCTCGTCTACCCAGAAGGGACTGGTGCAGTTAAAAAAAAAAATTAAAAAGGACTTCAGCTAGATAAAAGCTTTAGACTTTGAGACATGATATTTTAACAGAAACATAAGCAATATAAAGTATCAAGTCAATATAAAGTACCAAGTCAGCACTAAGTAGCTTTGGCTACTTATGTCATAGAAGTAGTTTAGAGAAATCTGGTCTTATGGAGAATGGGGTTCATCTCTCAGAAGAAAGGAAAGACCATCTTTGGCTACAAACTTTCCAATCTAATCAGGGGAGATTTAAACTAGAGTTGCCAGGGGATCAACCATTCCACTTTGAGGATGATGATCGTAATGGATGCCCTGGGCCCAGAGTCAGATCACAGGCCATTAAGACAGCACCTAAGGTGCAGGATAAGGGAACTCCAATTGGTAAATCAGTCTCAGTGGGAGCCCAACTCAAATGCCTGTACAGTAATGCACAGATCATGAGAAACAAGCAAGAAAAGTTGCAGGCATGCATGTGCCTCCAGGGCTATGACGTCGTTGGCATTACTGAGATGTGGTGGGATGGCTCTCATGACTGAAACGTAGGAATAGACAGTTATAAACTCTTTACGAAACACAGGCAGGGGAGAAGGGGAGGAGGTGTTGCCCTCTACATCAACGACCAGCTGGAGTCCATAGATCTCCACGTGGGGACAGATGAGGAGCTGAAAAGAAGCTTACGGGTTAAAGGGACAGCAGGGGAAGAAGACATCATATTGGAGGTCTAATACAGGCTGCCCGACCAGGGAGATTGAGTAGATGATGTCCTTTATAAAAAGATGGGAGTAGCTTCACGTTCACAAAATGTGGTCCTCATGGGGGACTTAAAGCACCCTGACATCTGCTGGAGGGACAACACAGCATGGAACAAGGAATTGAAAATGTTTCTGGAATGCATTGATGATAACTTCCTCTTCCAAGTGGTACAGGAACACATAAGAAGAGGTGCTGTGCTGGACCTTGTCCTCACCCAACAAAGAGGGGCTAAGTGAGCAATGTGAAGTTCAAGGGTAGCCTTGGCTGCAGTGATCATGAAATGATGCAGTTCAAAATCTCTAGGGCATCAAATTGGGTATGTAACAAGCTTGCTACTCTGGACTTCAGCAGAATAGACTGACCTCTTCAAGGAACTGCTTGGCAGGGTGACATGGGAGAAAGCCCTGGAGGGAAGAGAGGCTCAAGAAAGCTGGTCAGCATTCATGAACCATCTCCTCCAAGCCCAGAAGCAGTGCATCCTAAGAAAAAGGAAGGTAGACAAGAATGCCAGGAGGCCTCTATGAATTGACAGGTTAGACTTATTTAAACACAAAAACAAAGTCAATGGGAAGTGGAAGCAGGAATAGGCAACCTGGGAGGACTACACAGAAGTTGTATGAGCAACCAGGGATCAGGTTAGGAAAGGAACAACACAGAATTAAATCTAGCTAGGGACATAAAGAGAAACAAGAAGAAATTTCAAGAAATTCTATAGGTATATTAGAGACAAAAGGGAGGTTGGGAAAGATGTGGGCCCTCTCCAGAAGGAAACTGGAGATCTGGTCACAAAAGATACAGAGAAATCTGAGGTGTTCAGTGACTGTTTTGCCTCAGACTTCACCAGCAAGGGCTATAGCCACACTGCCCATAGAAAATGTAAGAAGTGGGAGAAGGAAGCTCTGCAGAGATCTGTTGCTCTTCAGCCTAGGGAAAGCTCCAGAGGGACTTTATAGAGGCCTTCCCATACTTGAAGGGGGACTACATGAAAGCTGGGGAGGGACTTCTTTATAAAGGCATGTAGTGACAGGACAAGGGGAAATGGCTTTAAACTGGAAGAGGGTAGATTTAGACTACATATCAGGAAGAAATTCTTCACTGTGATGGCAGTGAGCCACTGGAACAGCTTGCCCAGAGAGGTTGTCGATGCTCCCTCCCTGGAAGCATTCAAGGCCAGGCTGGGTGGGGCTTTGAGCAACCTGGTCTAGAGGGAGGTGTCTCTGCCTGCAGGGAATGGGGACTGCAAGGCTGCAGGCAATTCCTCCTCACCTCTTTCACTTCATCCAACTAAACAAAAGTTTGTCTCAACAGTCTTTAGAAGTAGCTGTCAAAGTATCTACCAATGCAGTACCTTTGAACAGACCATAGGCCAGGAACAAGAATTATTCTCAGGTTTTCCAAGACATTTTCAAAGATACCAAACACAACTACAGCAACATTTATCTTCTAGTAATGTGTATTCTAAACCGTACCTTCATAAATACCAGATTGTAGCGATCCACAACAGAAACAATAGTACAGATAGATTGCAGCCAGATTATTGCTTTAGTCCTGGAGAGGTCTCATTAGTAGGACTTGTTACATTTTAATGGTTTGTGCCAGCAGTACCAGAGGTCTGCAGTAGATCTACTATTTTTATGTTGCTGAATGAGCATCATTTTTTACAAGAAGAAAGTAGAATACTCCACTACATGCTTCACTGTGTATCAGGGTCTCATACAGCAACCACACCTCTTACGAGCCAACATGCAAGCATCACAGGACAGAAGGGCTTAACTACTGTTGTCATTTAACCTGGCAGGCAGCTCAGCACCACACAATTGTTTGCTCACTCCCCACTCCCAGTGGGATGGAGGAGATAACTGGGGGGGGAAATAAACAGGTGCATCTCATGGGTTGAGATTAAAAACCAACTAACAAAAAAAAAACATTTACTAAGACTGAAAAGGAAGATAAAAGGAAAATAATAACAACAGTAAAAAAAACAATATGTAGATTGTTCAGATAGTAATGTTTCTTATTTATTTCCATAGAAAATATGAGAAATACAAGAAGTGTAATAACACTATTTGAAAGAGCAAATTCTCAGCAATGAAACACTATTTTTCAACATTTTCACTACCATTAGCTATGCACTTTCTCCAGCAACGAACAAGAACCTGCACGCCCTGTTTGTAAAAACCTGCACCAGTGCTGGTGACCCACTGTCACCACTGCTGAAACACACCACCCATCACCTTACTGTACTCACATCCACTGTTTGGTCTCCATAAACATTCAAGCAAGTGTCAATGAATGTCAAGGAGTGCCATTTCTTTTCCCACATGAAGGAATTCAGTGACACACCTTTGCTTTCTATGCACTTCCATGTCAGACACCATCCTGTTTGGAGTACCCCTCTGCTGCCATCTGTCACGCAGCAACAAAGTGTAATGGAATACTGGTGAGAAGGTTCAGCCTCTACTGCCATAACCCCAACATCCGCCTCTGATGTCACGGGCCACAATAGGTGGCATTGTTTTAGGAGCAACCCTCATGCATATTCATAGAGCAAGTGATGTACAGCACATTTGCTCACCACCCGCTGAGCTCACCATCTTGCCCCTGGGTAGCGGCTGCCCCCTCAGCCTGCTCCCCAGTTTTAAAGTGTTTCTGCATATGGTGATGCCAAAGTGTACAGAACATCCCTTTGGACAGTTGAGGTTAGCTGTCCCAGCGCTTTGTGCTCATTTAGCATCTCTCACTGACAGAACAATATGAGAAGCTGGAACACCCTTGGCTATGTGCAGCGCTTCTTATCAACAACTAAATCATAAGTGTGTTATCCAATGCTGTTCTTCTCCCAGAGCCAAAACATAGCATCATATCAGACACTGTGAAAAAGACTCATCTGTAGCCCAACTGAAACCAAGACAGCTAGATCCTTCATCTGCCTGCAAGGCTGCATCAAGCAACTAGAACAGCACAAAACAGCTTTAACAGAATCTAGTCTAATTCAATAGCTACGGACACCATACATTTCCGTTTTAGATTATGCACATTTTTCAAACAAGATAAAACAAATAGAAAGCATACTCCTAAAATATATTTGTGCATTTTAAGTACTTGGGGATGGATCATGTGATAAATTATATCACTGATGTATTAAAGACAAATGTGAAGATGCTGTATGTTGCTGGCACATCGGACAGCAAAGGCAGGGATTTTCTTCAGTTCTTCATATGCTTTGCAAAAAAGAACATTCCAGGCACACAGATTGCCCTTGTTCAAAAGGAAATGACTGATATATTAGAAGTCCAAACAATAACAGTATTTTCCTTCTCTGAGATACATTTTTAGTTATAAAGATTTTAGACTAACAGCGCACATTTCTGAGGCACAGAAAAAACTGAGCTCAGATTTTTAACTATAAGCCAGCGACGATCACTAAGTCACGCTGCTTCACACCAGCTAAGAATTTTGCTAACAAGAGACAGACAATGTGGAGCTATGGGTGGTACCAGCACACCGTTCTGCTGGCACTGCCTATATTCTTTCAATTATTGATCTGTTTACAGCAAATAAATTCAGCATAACCAAAGCAGCAGGCAGATGGAAAAGAAAAAATGTCTGGTAGACAAGACCTACATGATCAGTATGCCAAAATGATTTGCAATTTGATCATGAGCTGATCTAGAAGTCAAACTTGCCCTCATTATGGAAAGAAGTACAGTAGCATTATCAAAGGAAAAGAATTTGTCTCATGTTGTAGGTATTCACTATTGCTGTAAATAAGACCTCCTGCACCAAAGCCTGTGCACCATGCACCATCCTGTTAGCTGTTTGATTGATGCTCAGGACGTTGCTCACAAAACCCAACTCACATACAGCTACTGTTTAAAGTAATGAGTATTTCATGTGTACATGTAAAGAATATTCCCCTGTCATTTCAAAGGACACTTATTTCATGCATGCATGCTCATTTCTGCAAATAAGAATATCCTTCTCATGTCAAGTCCAAACAAACAAACAAAAAACCCATAAATTTAGCCCAATTACATTTTCAGAATAAATTCTTATCAAATTTGCTGAAGTTGGTGGAATCACTTCAGTGCGTTTAGGCATAAGACTAGCAACTTTGCTGCAATAATGTGGTTAAATACTTAGCAGTCAGCTGAACCAAACCAAGTCAAACTCTTCTTCATGGTTAACTGTAATACTGGCAAAATAACAGCTTCTCGTTGCACTTCAATTTCCATCACCTTTATTTGCCAGTGGACTCAACTCTCTCCACTTCCAGACTACAATTCACTTCTCTCCATTAATCCCATTTCACGCTTCTCCCTCTTAAATGCAGAAATGACTGGCAGTGCTGCTCTGCTCACCTTGAGCAAACAGCTTCCCAGAAAACTGAGCTCTTTGTGTCTTACAGCTTCAGGGGCACTGAGATGGTGCAGGCCAGCAGAGCAGCTGCTGAGCCTAATGCCTATTCCTGTGAAGCATGCATGCCACAAGCAGAAGTGACTCCAGTTAATGCCGCGTGATTATCAGACCCATCCTGCTAGCCTCTTCTTCCCTGTATGAGAGCACTGAGGACAGAAAACAGGATTGCCACATCCCAGCAGGCTGAGCTCTCCTGGGATGGATGCCTGGGCAATGTGAAATTCGACAGACACTTCTGTAGTTCCTTCTGTCAGAGCTGCCATCAATTCCAGACCAAGTAGGGAAGAATAGGGAGGAATAGTAGGGAGGATTTCTATCTGATGAGCATGTTCTTACTTACAAGTGCTGCATGAATCTGTTCCAGCTTACTTCACCAGCCTTTTTGCTCTTCCCTCTTCCCTTTTTTCTCAGCTTTTTCAGTTCATGCAACACTTGGACTCTTCTTTCCTGCCACTCTGCATAGCCACCCCACCTGGCATGTCCATCTCCTGTTTTGTACCTCAGTCTGTCTGGTTCAGCCTGCCTGAATTTCCTACCTCATAAAATTATCTCCTCCCCTTGGGCCTCAGCTGGATAAATAACATTCATTGTTTCACACGCAGTACATCTTCTTCTTGGCTCACCATGAAACATCAGTGCAGCCCAGGGCTTGGATAGGTGTCAGAGGCTATTATGCAACTTGGCTGAGGAAATGCCAAAATCAGTCTATCTGATCCACAGTAGAGAAATTTGACCTCCCTGGGTCAGATCCCTTTTACCACTTCTGTTCATACTGAATGCTGTTTGACTAGAGGTGTCTAGCCTAACATCATTTCACTAGTATCTGATACTACTGAGGGAGCTGAAAGGATCTCATGACTACCACCTGCAAGACAACCAGAACTGCACATTCACATTTCCACTCTTTCTTCACTAGTAGTTAAATACGATTGCAGCATGGAAAGCAACATCCATTCCAAAAACTGTCATCATTTAGCTCTATAATTCTGAATTAATTTTATAGCCATAACACTGCCTAATCCTTAACCTTATACATTTTTTTGGCCTAAAAAATTACACGTGACACTCAGTTCCACCATGTATAGTCTATTTCAAGAAGTATTTGTCTCTTTTTATCAAGTTTATTTTCTTGGAAAATCACAGATGTAAGTCCCTCAGTCTCATAATGTCATGAGACATTGCCTATCCAGCCTTTTTATATCATTTTGCTATTTAACAGTTTTTTTTGTTTTTTTTTTATGGCATTCTCTTACCTATCTTACTTTTTGTAAGGTGAACATACTCTTTTTTTTTTTCTTCAGTTTCTTCACCTGAATTTTCCCCATATCATAAATCGTTATTATATTTTTCTGACTTTGATTCTGTACTGCCATTTAGCACGAGGCTAAAACACACTGAAGCCCAGCTCCCACAGGAGAAGCACCGCTCTACTAGTTGCTCTACACCAGAAGTCATCAGCTGGAGACCGACAGCCTGGTGCTGCCTTCCCTGCAGAGCCCAGCAAGAAGCACCTCTCTGACCTTGTGTTCTCAAGTGCTTTCCCAAAAGCAGCTCAAATTCTCAGCAACGGGCTACACACAAAATTTGCTTTCAGAATTTCTCTAAAGACAGCTCACTTTAATTCTGAAAGTTAAATTCTGCTTCCTCTTGTTGCCTAATAATATATAGGCAAGGGCAAAAAATTTCTCAAGCAAGACTTAAATGTCTTCAGTTATAAAGCAGAAGATAAGCCTTGACAAGCAAAACATGCATAACATTCACTTCTTGGCTATGGGTAACCACTGGACACTCTTTCCAGTTTTCCATTTAACCCATGTTAGAACTACTCCTAAATACATCAAAAATCTTTACTGAATTACCCGATTCCTGTGCATGCATTACAGTCCCAAAGTTTAATCACACCAATATATATATATATTTTCATTCTGTAGGATGAAGGCTGAAGTAAGAGACATTGCTGCTAACACAATCTAAATCTAGTAAGGTTTAACAATGCTGAGGAAATAGGTTGTTAAACTCTGCATCGTTCACAGGTTCCTACAACACTGCTACAGTGCTATGGCAGAATACATTTAGCTGATGGTACTTAAAATACTGTCAAAGATCAACAGTTACATTTATAAGACAAGCAACCAAAGAATCCATGTCAGATCATGGGTTTTGTGTCCAGCTACAAGCTGGAATTCTGATCTATCTTATTAAGGCAGTTGGAAATAATTCCCAGTAGCCTGAATGGAACAGTTTGCTGATTCTTGCGGGCTAAAGTGCAGTGGTGACACCATTAAACTATTTTAATGAACATATAACACTTTTGCACATATGGTCATCTTTACAAACACAGAAATAGCTGCTATCACCTGGCTTACAAATACTACTGAGGGACAGCTGAAGTATGTAGGGATAGCTATTCTACACTAGCAAGGCATGAAAGTCTTCTCATCATTTCAACTTGCCATTCCATTGTATTATTATCATGCCACATCAATAGTTCACCCTATGATGCAAAAAAGCAGTTGTTGTATAGAGAATATCTAAACTTCATTTAACTTTTTCAAATATTCACATAGCTGAAATAAGGCATTAGAACTTTTTTTTTTTTTTTTTTTTTTTTACCTCAACAGAATTTAAATCCCCTTTAAGATCAGATCTAAGAATATACAGCTATTCTGCATGTTTACTTAACTATTGGGTACAACTGTAGTTGTATAAAAGCAAAAGCTTTGAAATGAAGAGCTGTTAAAAGCTAATCCTCCATCCATGCTTTATATCTCAGTATCAGAACTTGCATCTTAGAAAAATTCAAGAACAATAATGATATAAAGTCTAACAACTTTTCTCAAACACAGTGCTTTGGACATGCTAATCTTAAGCAGAGAGCATTTCATGGTTCTCAAGGAGTCAACATTATCTAGTATCCACACACTGTCATAGGCTATAGGACAGGACAGAGCAGGATGGCAGCACTTCAAGCAGTGTCGTTAAGAAATAAAGACCACTTGATGTCAATAAGTAGCAGTTACTATTCCACACAGTAAATGCTATAGAAGCTCACATCCTGCCTTTGACTTTCATGTTACTTGAGCCAAATTACACTCAGCCATAGTGATTTTTCACTTAAGTACAAGGGCTTGTATGTACAGGGGAAACTTTGGTTATTGCTATGACCTAAGTAGACCCCACCATTCCAATGCTCACTGAAGTGACCAAAGGTGCTCAAACTCTTCTCAATGAGGAAAAGAGGGCTCCTCCACCATGCCAAAGCTGGATGAGCACAGGCTCAGACCACACCAAGGCTGAAGTCCCAACAGAACATTAGAATCTAAATGGGCTTTCGTATCTCCTCCAAAACCTATTACTCCCATATTCCTTTTGCTGTAGCTTCCTACCAAGTTCTTTGGGTTCTTTTGCCTTTGCATTTCAATTTTATATTTTCTGTTTTTAATTCTTTAATCCTTTTTTTCTTGATGGTTTCATGTCACTCTCAGCTGTCAGGCTCAGCGCAATGGCAACGTGATGAACTGGGTTGTCAAAGCCCAAGAAAAATCCTGCTCAGACACTCACCTGTGGGAGAAGTACCACAGATGCTGGATTTGCTTCTGAGCAGGAAGGATGGCTCACCTCAGTGCAAACACAAGCTCTGTTGAGGATAGGAAAATGATGTTTTCTTCAAATGTTAATCACATTTTGAACTCTGAATATCTTCTTTCCCCACATGGCAATTTCAGAGGTAAATAAAAAGATAAAAATAGCAGCCAACGCATCTCAATCTTTCACTCCAAACTGACGCTACATGAGATTTTGTTAATAAAAAAAGAGGTGAAGCCAGAATTCACTTAAATTTTCATTGTTCAACAGCTAGACCAAAAGAAACACCAACAGACTGTTGTTAACTTTTTGCAAAACAAACAAACAAAAAAACCATAAGCCACTGAAAATTGAGTCTCACACTGGCAAAATCATGCCACCTACTCATAACCCTGACAGCAGTAAGTCATGTTATTTTCACTGGAACTATTAAAAGTACCTAAGGATCAGTAATGGTATGGGTACTCCAAAGGCTCATTATTGGTTAGGAGTTTTGCTGCATTCTCAAGTACCAATTCAGATTAACACAAGCATTTTCGTAAATCTCTCTTAAAACTGAGTTTGAAAAAGTAACCATTTTTAAATGTCACATGGCACTCTGAAACCAAAGTATGACATTCTTACTGCAATTTTTCCATGATTCTGCTAAAGTACATGTAGAATAGTAATTTCTAGAAAGGGTATTACCTTCTTATATAGGTTTAACACTTTTTTTTAATCTTAGAGTTCTAGCAATATTGTCTTTGACTTTATTAAGACATAAATGTTATCATTTTATGTACTATGCATGATTTTGAAATTACACTACCAAAGCACAAGATATATCTTATAAAATTCATTTCAAATGCAGTGTAAGTGTAATTTGCTTACCAAAAATATTCATTCACAAATCATAGCCAAGTCAAATATGAGTTTAAAAGACTACAATCACTTTAAGCTTTAGAGTCCTATGTAAACCTGAAGTACTCTAGCTTAAAGGATTTACAAGCTTCTGAACATTTTCTGATCTTCCTTGTCAGCACAAGAGCAAGCCTAAAATTTGAAGTACTACCACAAACAAAGAAAATAAATCTCCACCACAGAATCTGCCATTTCAATTTCATTCTAAAAATTTTCTCCTGCAAAGTCACTGAATAGTCTTCCTAAATTTTTAAATAAGTGGGGGAAAAAAAAACCATCAACAACATATTTAGTTAAAACACTGAAACATAAATGAACCAAATATTTAATATCCTAAACTATCTCCACTTACACTGTGGAGTCCAGGTGTCTCCTCTTACTGTAGATTTGATCTGCATGCTTGACTTTTAAGCCATGATTGACAAGACCTGCATGATTATGATGACAGATTAAAGTGTTCATTGAATTCAGAGGGTTTTTATTTCAGTTGTGACAGTGGTGCACTGGTAGACAATGAAATACAATACCACGGGATTAACAGCAGCACATAACTAGTCAGGCACTGGTACTGCAATCATCTTTGTCTAACCCACACGTGCTGATCACCCATTTAAACATAAAACCCTACCCTGAGCAGAGCATATTCCTTTCGGCCTTACTCACGTGCCTCCTCTCATTTCTAATATAATAAATATATCATCTGACGAGGAGCTTAGTGACAGCTGCAGAAGTGTGTTCTAATTAAAAAAAATAGGTGTCTTTAAAAGGCTCAGTAAGTCTCTATTGTGTAACAGCACAAAAGCAGCACAATAATTGCTAACCAAAAAAAAAAAAAAAAGCAGATAAATAAACAGAGTGTCAGGACTGTTCTACTCCCAGACCCCAGGTGTCACAGTTTCTTCTGGTTAACCTATAAAAGCATCTTCTCGGTTGATGTGCTATTCATGTACAAGGAGAGAAAAAGGCAAACTAAACTCCCTTGCTTCAAAAATAGTTTGTCTGGTTTAGCCCAGGAGGGACACAGCAGCAAAAGACCAAAAAGTAATAAAAGGAAATAACTTACTTCGGTTTACATCTTACAGCTGCCTGTGCACTTCTGCTGTGGTACTGGTGCTGGTTCCTAAGGAGACACATACCCAATCTGACAGGCAGCAGTAAAATATTTTTACTATCCCAGCCTACATTCTGCTGCTTAGGCTCAACTATTTCAACAGCTTACTTGCCTGAAAACAAAAGTACTGCAAAATCAAATCTTCAAAGAAAGTACAATCTGTATTCAACATATCTCCTATTTTAAACACACTCATGAGACTACGCTCATGAAATACAGCAGTGTGTCTTTGATCCACTGGACATTACTTCAGGCTGAGATGTGAGTGCACTGCGTAATCACAATAAAACAGACTTCAGCAGACACCGAAACAATTGGGAGTTGTCTTTTTCTTATTATAGATCTCTCTTTCAAACATTAAGAGAACACCAAAGAAATTTGTAATAAGTCAGGCTCAGAATAAGATTAAAAAATAATGAATGACAGTTTATTACAATATTATTAGTGGCTTGCTTCAATATGTTTCCAATTATTTCAATTGTCTTTTTTTTTTTTAATGAAAATGTAAAGCTTAGTGCATGGCCCACATTTACAGAGCTTCCAGAAAGCTGCACAGGAGAATAGATGCTCTCAGCTGCTTCTCTGTGACCAGCTGTACCTTCAGTAGCTTGGAAAGCATCCAATGCTGTAACTTTGTCAGCCAACTGTAACCCCATGTTGAACTTGAAGAACTTAATCCACTCTATTATTGCCTTTTCCACAGGTGGAACCTGCACCCATTTCTTTTATCAAGGTCTTTCTCATGACATAATAGAGATTCCAAAAACCCAATGAATGTTCACATTATTTCATATAGATAGTTTTTTTTACCTGTGCAAAGAAAAAGGACTAGCAGAAGAAATAGGAAACAAAGATCCACCTCTTGGAAAGCACATGGAGATGATCTATCATTTCAGGCTGCCAGACAGGCAAACATACATTTAGTCAGCTACAAACACAAAGAGTTTTTTACTTACAGACAATTCAGAGAGCCTTATCAGCTTTAACTGAGGTAAATTTTCCCCTGAAGCAATGGGACTTTTACTTGTACAAGTGCTGAACAGAAAACAAGCATCCTGAGATTTGGATCTGTCTTGAAGAAAAAAAAAGTAATGGATATTCTTCATACTATAATACAAAGCTAACTATCCTCCAACATACAGTATTTTTACATATGCTGTGGTGTAACTATGAGTTAAAGGTCAGATAAGTTGCATATCAAAATTACACATCGGTTTCTTACAGTTCACTACTGTTGTTGCTTGTAGATTTAGCTGCAGGCTTTACTTACAATTCATTCAAAGAATAAAATAAAGTGATTAAGTGTTTATACATACCTATCACAAGCAGAGTCATAGCTACTCAGATTGGTACATAAGTCAACCACATTAATAAAATTAAGTTAACAGCATAGTTTTCTGATTGAGCCCATGCAGGAGAGCATGTGTGTGAAAGCCAGTAATGCAAGAAAGGCACCTGATTCAACAGGGCAAACCGCAAAATGCAACTGTAGCTTTCCACATTAATCCATTTCTTCTGGAATGAAATGACAGTAATGGGAGAACAAGCCTGGCAACACTGGAACATTAAATTTTTTATTTTTATCCTGCAAGGTGCCTGGCACATTCATTGCGAATGAAGTATCGAAAATCTGGCTCTGAGTTTCCAAAACAACTTTCAGGAAGCTGACTGATACGGAAGATTATTCTTAGTACAGATGTTTGGGCAGCAGTTACACCTGCCCAAAGGTGACTTATTCAAGGTGTCAGAAATGGAATAAGCCAATTTTTACAAACATCTTTCTTAGTGAAACTGGACAGCATGACTTAATACTCCCCCAGTAGAATGGGATGTTGAAAAGCATTACGTTCTATATTACACCTGAAGTGCTGTCCAGAGTTAATAAATTTATATGGTGCTGTACTTAAATATCCTGAAAGCAGAATTTACAGGAAGTTAAACATTATCACCTTGCTATGACTAAGTGCTGCATTTTTCTAGAGGCAGGGAAAGGTTATATTCATGCTACAGTGGAAAGTTATAATCACAACCCCATCAAGGTTAAGCATTAATAAAAAGCATCTTTTAAACTTCAATCTACGCTTCAAGGACTGTGCCTCTGAATCAGGAATTGAGAGGGTTAAATCTGAGATAAGAAGTCTAGCCATTTCCCTGCCAGTTCAAAGACTCTGTCCTAAAAGTGCCTCAGACCTGCAGAAGAGCAACATGTGTGCAGAGCACTCAAAGATTAAAAAAAAAAACAAGTCTACAGCTCTGCTTAGATACCAAAAGCAGTGATATGAACTCATACGCTCCTGAACAAAAGACTGACTTGGCAACAATGTTTGGAACAATTTACAGTTTGCGTATAAACCTACTTGGCAGGCCAGACAACGGGGTATTGGAATAATCTCTTCTGCATAAAGGCAGAGACAAGCCCCTCAGCGTCAGTCATGAAAAACTATGCTATGGTCTGGCAGTACCTCTCAGCTGATAAATACAAGGTCATAATCATCTGCTGAACACCAAAGCCCAAACACCACTTTGGAATTAAGACTACAATATCAATCCTAACGAAAGGGATACTGATGCAATCAGTGAAAGCCTATCCAAGCTAAGAAGAATCTGCAAAGCCAACTTGTTTATTGGGGCCTTTCAACTACAGCCATTACATATATGCACATGCATATATGTAAACACAGTCACACAAAAACCAGAAAGCTTTAGCACACCTGAAAAGAGGTAGCACATTTTTGTGGGCAACACAATGCAAAAGCAGAAAGGCTACTAGGTCTTCAGATATGTCCCAAATATAAGAGGCCAATAATAGCAAATATTAACTCAATTATTATAAATTTTAGTGCTTTCATTCACTACAACACAGTAAGAATTTCCAAGTAAAGGACTTGTATTGCTATCTTTTGCAAGTTCTTACTTAAGCACTTACATGTCTTGTTTCAGTGAGAGCAAGCAATTTAAGCTATCCAGGCTAACACTTTAATCAGAAAAAACTCAAGTTTCATTAATACCGAGCATGTGTGTCAAGTCTCTGCTAGAGGCAAGAGGCCTGAACATGTTTAATTGAATTAGACTAAAGACAGATTCAAATCACACTGAAAGACAAGAAATATCGAAATAATTTGACACTAGGGCAACAAACACTTAATACAGGCAGATCTTTAGCTATCTATTTTTATCCACTCAGCTATCTTTTTGAAAGATAGTATTAATTCATGTGCAAAAGAACATCTCCCCAGATAATGCAGCAATGCCAAATAGCTTTATAACAGAATCAGACACAAAGGAAGAACACTTCTGAATGTGAGAATCAAAGGTGTTGAAAGCTTTATTAGGATCAAACATTTTTGGATGAGTATAAATGGGAAGACAAATTTTCAGCAAGGTTGCTTAGAGGCTCAATAGGGCCAGCCCATTCGCCTTTATGCTCTTGAAACGCCTGCTGAGTTCACAACAGTAAAAAAAAAAAAAAAAAAAAGAAAAAGAAAAAAAAAAGAAAAAGTACTTTGACAGCCTGACAGCCAGATACTGAGTAATGTAGCTACTAGCTATCAAAAGAAACATTTGGCAGGGAAAAGGAGGTAGAAAATAAGCTTTCTGCTTTTTGGGTCTTGATTGCCTGCAGAAATGTCATCGATGACGGAAAAAGTCGAGATTTCAGCTTCTTCTTCATGGACTTTTACATCATTGCTGTTCATTTGTTCAGCAGATTTCCCTATTATCACAATTGTAAAAAGAAAAAAAAACAAACAAACAAGATTGTTCTTTCTCTTATAGAACAGTCAGTAAACGCACCTAGCACACTGAGAACAACATCTAGTTTTTATTATCTGTGCATTCACAAAGATGCTACTAATTTCTCCTCCACTGTATAACCAGATATAAATAAGATTCTCTAACAGCTAAGACAAAAGTCAGGAAAAATAAGATGTTGCTGTTGGGTTCCAAAGGGCTCCAAACCAAATCCCTTTCAGGTTTGCAAGTTGGTACTCTCCTTGCCCTTGTCCAAAGCCTGTCTAGAATGAATCACTGACAGACAGACAGCACATTCTCCACTGAGTCTCAGCTCCCCTTTTTTTTGAAATAAAGATAAGGAATATACAGGGCTGGTTAGAACTAGGTATGTAACACGTAATTATCTCCAACCTATTGGGGGGGGGGGGGGGAAAAAGCTTTTCCAGTGAGATTCATAGAATATAAACTGCCTTAGTTTCAAGGTTTCAAGCTGGTATGGAATTGTTTTCTTCAGAGTGTCTGGTATGATGCTATGTTTTGGTTCTAGGAGAAAATCAATGTTGATAACACACCAATGTTTATAGTTGCTGCTAAGCAGAGCTACACAGAGCCAATGCAGTTCTCACCAAAGGGCCCAAGGAGCTGGGGGGGAACAGAATCAGGACAGCTGACTTAAACTGACCAAAGGGATACTATAAACCATATAACATCATGTGAAAGGAGAGTTTTGAAGGGAGTGTGATTTCATCTACTCTCTTCTGCTGCTCGATGGGCTAGCAGGGCATTGACTGAGATGTGACGAGCAATTGCTTATGCATCACTTGTTATATAAATTCATATACGTGTACAAACAGATATATTTATATTTACTAAGAGAAAAGGATAAGAGTTACAACTACATGTGTGTATGTGTAGTGTGTGTATATGAATCATGACTACATATATATATATATATGAAGTCATAACTCTTATCCTTTTCCTTTTCTCTACCTTAGTAAATACCTTTTTTTTTTTTTTTATCTCAACCCACAAGGTTCGGTTTTTTTTTTGTTTGTTTGGTTTTGTTTTTGTTTTTTATTCTCTCCCCTGTTCCCCTGGGAATGGGTGAAGTGAGAGAATGACTGTGTGGTGCTCAGCTACCTGCTGGGTTAAACCACAACATGAACTCTTCTTTCCTCCTCTTCCCAAGTCACAGACTTAAACATCAGTTAACAAATATTATATATTTAGCACACAGGCTGTTAGAATTCCCTCTGCACTTCAGGTCTAGGGATGGAAACACTCAAGTAAGAACCTATTACTGTTGGTAGCACTGCTACTATCCATTCCACTGGTACCTAGTCCATTTTAAGCAGAACTGAATTAACATTCCAGGATACCATAGAATTCATAGAATGCCCTGGGTTGAAAAGGACCTCAAAGATCACCTGGTTTCAACCCCCCCACTATGTGCAGGGTCACCAGCCTCTACACCAGGCTATCCAGAGCCACATCCAGCCTGGCCTTGAATGCTCCAGGGATGGGGCACCCACAACATCCTTGTGCAACCTGTTCCGGTGTGTCACCACTCTCTGTGTGAAAAACTTCCTCCTAATATCTAACTTAAACCTCCCTGTCTTAGTTTAAAACCATTCCCCCTTGTCCTATCGCTTATCCACCCTCATAGTTGTTCCCCCTTTTGTTTATACACTTCCTTCAAATATTGGAAGGCCGTAATGAGGTCTCCCCAGAGCCTTCTCTTCTCCAAGCTAAACAAGCCCAGTTCCCTCAGTCTTTCTTCATAGGAGGGGTACTCCAGCCCTCTGATCACTAAATCACTAATTTTTACCATTCAACATACAACAGTAATGTGAGCCAAAAATACATGCTTAAATATATAGAAGAAATACTATCATCATAAATTCACAATAGCTAGCTGCCTCATTTGTCACCAATGGTAAAAGCTTCTGACTTCTGAGAAGTTCAGCTACAGATGTAACAGCTAAGGAGTCATTTAAGTCTTTGTCATAAGTTTAATCAGAAAATATTAATCCAGAGGTTTTATATACATTTGCATGCTGCATCATAACGTACGTAAATAATTGAGAACAATAGTTCATGGTGGCGAAACTTTATGAAAACTGATTATTACTTCTAAATGCTGAAGTAAATTGAATATGCAAAACAGTTTGCTAGCACCAGTAAAATAGCAGGTGCGCTTCTACCACAGAGCTTTTGGAAATGTTTGTGTCCTTGCAACTTCTGTTTAATAGGTATTTTCACAGCAGGACCAGCAGGTGATTAATGAAATTACCTTCTAAAGTCCTCTAAGTTGTATAAACAATTCTAAGATTTCTTTCAATGATATCATACACTTTTCCCAAATACTGAATCTATCACAAGGGAAATAGAGAAGCACTTAGTTATAAGTGGCACCCAAGTTATTTACCCACCATGTAATGTAAGATCATTAAGTTCTTTCTCTATTGTAGAGAGGTGAAAACTTCAGTCATATCTACAAGAGAATCTTTGCACCTTCCTATCCACCCATTAGAAATTCTTCACTGTACATACGGAACATGGTAAAAAGTAAAATAAAATACTACAGTGGAGTCGAAAGTACTCATTCATTACAGTAAGGTGCAAACCTTCATTCTTCCCTCTTTCTGCAGTCCACACAGTCCTCACAGCCTCTTTCTTCCAGCACAAACTCCTGGTACTCAGAATTAGTCTCAATTTTCAGAACATCATTCTTGCTACCTCACATAGCAGCATCTTCCAGACATTTCTTTGCTTCCCATGGGGCCTGAGGGTATTTGTATATATCTAGACATTCAGTACTAGCAGTTCTCAGAAAGAGCCTTCATAAAGAACAAAATGCCATCTGACCTTCTGAACTACCTAAACACTTTTTCTTTGCCGTGGAATACTCCACTCTCTTCAGAGCAGCAAAGTGCATAGATTTCACTTTACTTTTTTATTAATTAACCTTTAATTAAACCCAGGACGTTGTCACACACAAAACTTTTTTTTTTCTTTTCTTTTTTTTTTTTACATCACATTCAGGTCATTGCAATCATCTCAACTTGTGTTCACATTCTGCAGAGCGTCACAAGCAACTGTCAGTTTGCCTTCATAATTGCTATATCAGATGCTAAAAACTTCCTTCATTTATTACCTGCTAGAGCAATGGGAATTTCTGATGAAGGGACAGAACATGTAGTATTGGAAATTAATAGTATGTGTTAGTACCATATATAAAGTAATGAAAATCTCACAAGTATACAACTGTTATTTTGTCATCTTTGTATCAACACAATGAGAACGTTCTCAAGACTACACCAAAACTGTTAGAGAAGTCTACACCGCTTTCTCATATAACATACAAACTAAGTTTCATAATCTAAACAGAAAATGAATCAAAAATGGCACTTAGTTTAGAATCCTACTGCATGTATGAAAATTTTGAAACTTTTCAGTTTCTCCAACATTGTTGTACAGATCTATTTCCATCCTATTAAGAGTCACTCATTCTTTTGGTTTCTGAGAACTGAGGCTCTCAGGATCCCACCACCCACAAAAATACAAAGGAGTTCTTAATGCTATACTTATTTTTTTTCTCCTGAAGTGACATATACTAACAATACAAAAATAAACTTTGAGGCATTAAGCACTTGCAGTTACTGTACTTTGTACATGAAGATAATTTATTTTTTATCAGCTCTTACAGTAGCCATCTACCATAAAATCTCAGTCAAGTAACACTGGAAAATATTTAATTCACTATATTTTCTATTGCAGATTATCTATTTCTTCTAATGTGCCAACTATTAGATTATGGGAGAGATGTTCCTTGTTCACAAAACATAATAACCTGACTCTGAAAAATGTATTTAATTGGATTATTATGCATGAGAATAATATCTACATTACTATGCTTATTGCTGTCTCTGTAAGTGCAAGGTTAACACGTATGCATCTACAGCATTCATAATATTTATGTACTACTCTAGATTTCAGTCCTGGAAATACTTTTCTCATTCTGGTCCTATATCTCCATAAATTAAAATGTATCATTTCTATTCTACCAGAGCAGCCAACACATCATCTTCTAGTGCTTTAAGTCTAGCCTCACAATAACAAGATTAAGGAAAACTCAACAACTGTACTCAGTAGATTGAAACAAAAATGAAAAAACAACTCAAAGGTAACAAAGCAGAAAAACAATCTATATGGGATCAGTCTTCTTTCAAAATGTTCATCTCTTTGAAGACATTTTTCAATTACTTCAAGGTCAAGACTTCTCAAAATTCACCCCTGTTGATAATAGTACTCAACACTGCAAGATCTTTAAAGTACCAGGTATAAACATCATGTGTTCCACAGCAATAATTTGTATCAACCCAGATAGAAACGTTATGTTTTCACATCAGTGTCTTTAACATTATCTCTACAAGAGCTTTGAACGTTTTCTTAATAGTAAGCATCAAGTGTTCATGCCAATTTGACAACAGCCATGTGCAGACCTGCAGACTGAGATTTTATTCCTGTCTAAAGCAATGAACTCTAAGGACATCTGCAGTGGGGCATGATGCCCAAGCTGGTACAATATTACATTTGCTATGTCATCCTCTCATTGTTTAAAGTGATAGAGATCATATCTGAGCACATTATCTTGCTAGAGGCGATGGTATTTTTCTCTTGGAAGCAAGCTGGAATGGCACAGGCCTATGCCAATTGTGAAGTTCCGTAATGTATTTCTTTAGCCTTTTTCATAGGTAACATTATATAGCAATTTATACTGTGTACCCTGCCAGCACTTTATCCTGAACAGGTTCTCAGCAAGCTTTCAGACTATTACAGTGCAATGCATGTGAGAGAATCAAGGTATGAACAAACCAGCCTTCTCTACAGGGCAACGATGGTAGCATGCCAGCAGGCTGACACATGAAGTTTAACAGGCTCTCCAATAGGATCTCATCCCACTTAGTAGATGAAGGATCCATACATTTTTATGGACAAGGGCAAACAATTTTTAAGCTTTGAAAAAACAGACAAAATTCCATCTCAGTTTCCAGCTGTGTTCACAACTGAAAATTAGCTTTTTGTGTGCTCCAGAAAATCTTGTTGATGATATTCAGCCATCACAGAATGCACATATTTTCCCAGTAGCAATTTGTTAGCACAATTTCCCAATTTGTTAGCACTAGTAATGCTAACAAAATACAACTGGCTATATATATATATGTATAGTGTGTGTATATATACACACACACACACGAATACACACACACATCTGAATTTGTATAAAAGTTTGTAATATTCCATACAGTGGGGATGAAAAATACTAAATATTAACTATATGGTTGAAATGTACAGTATCTTGTCTGCATGACAAAGCTGCTAAACTGAATTCTGAATTCTCCAGTAATCAGTGCTGGACAAAGTGCAAAAAAACTAATCTTCTCCGACTCCCACAGTCATGAAAACACTTCTGCATAGAACATAATTCATTATGGGACATAAATATTGAAGCCATACCAAATGTACTTTAGACATTAGCTACCGTGCCTGTAAAATTTGCCCTGAAGAAAATAGAATCACAAATTATTGTACAGAAAATTGATGCAACCATATAAAAAGCAATTTGAATTACCTTATAAAAATTACTTATTAGAAATCAATATGCACATTCCCACAAACTCAATCAACAACAAGCAGCTTTGAAAAGTAATTCCAAGCATAAGTGAGCAAGGAGCTGCCTGTATTTAGAAAAAGCCATAAAATGTTAACTTCCCACTACAGACTACCCAGAGGGACACATTATTGGGTGCCAAAATCACCTAAAAGAAGCTCACAATGAGACAACAGGCTGCATCTTCAGCCTTTGCAAAGGCCTGCTGCACCAATGAGCTCTGAAAATTGGGAAGTACAAATGCCTTCAAACAAATCTTCATTGTGGACTTCCTGTGCAATGCACTGTTGGCATGTACTGAGTCCAGGATATCCTGGAAGGAAAGTATTTCTAGATTCATCATCCACCTGTGCTACATGATTCTAGGAATGCTGCAAAATCATCCCAGGCCTCAGTGTCTCTAAGTGAAATAGATATCGCAATCCCAAACTCTAGGTGATGCTGATAAAAGTGACGTGCATGAAGCAACCACACATTATTGACCAACATAGTGCAAAAGAGCTGACTACTACTAGTCCTTCAACATCTGCTGCTCCATGCTTGGAAATCCAGTTTCAGCTAGGCAAATTATACAGAAACTCACAATAACTTCATGGATGTATTAGGGAGCTAGCTAAAAACCCCACCAAAATTTCTCAGGCTTCTACAGGGCATTATCTGAGTGCCACAAATGGATTCAATAACAGGTCCAGAGGCACAGTATGTTGCTTTGTAATGGGCCGCAGGGGTTAAGACAAGAAAAGGGTTATCAGACAGTGAGTAATGGAACACCTGCTGTCACCTATAGTCTGTTTTGAATCCTTGCTATACAGTTTCATCACTGACAGCACCGGAGTGTAAGTAATGCTGCAGGCCAAACAGGGACCTGTCTGTCAGCCTCCTGGTGTTGGACAAAATGTCCTGAGAAGCTGATGTAGTGGCAACATTCAAGAAATGCAAGAACCATGGTTGGATCCCAGCTACTCAGCAATGGCATTAGCGATTCACGCTGTGGGTATTATTCTTAAATTCTATGAAACCTTTCACTGCCTGAGTCACATACATGGAGTCAACAACATGGCCTCTTGAGACTACACAGCAACTTTCCTTTCTTTTGGAACTTTTCAGCAACGCAAAGAATTTGAACTGATGTCTCTAAATTGAGGCATGAGGGCAGACTCAAGTGCTGCAAAGCATCCAGACATGCTGTCTCCCTAATGCTGGCCTGATCCACTGCTATGCTCTGACCCAGTACACTGCTCTGGATCCAAAATCCAAGCTGTCTTACGTGCAGTTGCAGGACAGGGCTCCAGGCTAAATTGAAAGGATGTAAGCTCTGCTTATTTGTCACCAGCAGGATGAACAGTTGAGATGCAAAAGCCTTCTGTACTCTGCCTCCTCAGCATCTCAAAGAAAATAAAAAGAAATATTCATATATCCCTACAGGCAAGGATTTCAGGAGCCGGATCCTCAGACTCCCTAAAATCAATGCAGCTGCATTTTTTCTCTTCTCCTTATACATCACTGTATAAATGGTTAACTTTCTAGTTATGACTATTATTACGTTGACAGCTTCCCTCTCAATCTGAATCTTCCTACAGTCATCTTTTTTTTTTTCTAATAAAGTTTCTATCAATTTTGAAAATATGTTTCCTTGTATATGGTCTGCAGGATTTCTGCTACCTACTGCAGCAGGACACAATGCAAACAGCTCAAATGACTCTACATCTAAGTCATCATGCATTCATAAACCAAAGTAACAGTGAAGATGTGTACAAATGCTTTTTGAGTTAGGAAAGCAATATGCGTAACTTTGCATTCAGATCATTATTGTACACTTTGAACTAACGAAAACTATGAGCAAGAATGGGTTTAATAAGCTGGCAGTACAGTGGCAATCAGCTCTATTCTATGATTTTTTGCTTTCTAGAAGGGTTGTCAAAGAAATGACATTGAATTAGTACTAAACTTTTCTCCTCTGAAGTTCACTAGGTTCAATTTAGAGTAGCCACCTACCTAAAAAGAATACACTTAAAAATCATATAACTCCCCAAATTTTTCTTAGTTATTTAAAAGTACAAAATTAGCTTTCTGTATCAGTATTAAAGTAAAAGAAAAGCTGTTTAGGCACCCTTACACCTTGCCGGAACACAATTGCAGGTGGAACGGTGCAGTTCAAGTACAGACATTTGCAAAGAAGACTGCTTCTACAAAGTGCCTTTAGTATTTCAGATTTCATCACTCAGTTGCATGAGTTCCATTGCACTCTTCCATTTCAGTAAACAGAGGGTTCTATGGAGGGGATGGAGAGATCAGAGACATGGATGGGGTGTTCAAGAGCACTCCATTCATTACCATATTCCTAACCAGAGGGATCTTCTATCACCAAATCGGTGACTGCATCAACACTGCGGTTGTGTCATTAGCCCTCGTAGTCAGTATTCCACCAGCACTCTCATTTTCCTATTAAATATCATGAAGTGTAACTTATCCAAGCACTGACTAGAAAAATGAGACTTAGTCAATCCTCCCAGCTCAAACTGACTAGATTAATCCAGCATGTGTTGGATAACGAAGGCAACATTTCTTATAGTACATATGGGCAGGATGCCAGAGAGCGACAGAAACAATAGCAGCAACCACTAATTAGCCTCAGGGAAGGAGGAAGTAAGGGAGATTGGTCTAGGACTATGCCAATGATCTAATGTGGAAAGCAATAAATAGCTAAGACAATAGTCCCAGGGCAGGCAGTATGGCTAGAGGAGAAATGTAATATATGCATGTCTGATACCTTGTGGAAGTCGCAGCCTGAGGAGAAAAACTGCTACGTGCAGTAGCTGAGCTGTCATCAACACACATCAACATCAGGTCAGAGCCATGATTGCATTCTCCAGTACAGGACATGTCTGGTAGGAGCTGCAGAGCTGAAGCTCTTATTTGTGTGAGATGAATACATCTGTAGAACAGGAATAGCTAACAACACATTGTATCTGTCTTGCCAAAGAAATACATTTTACAATACATGTCACCACAGGGTGTCACGATCCCTTCCAGTGGTCACCTCACTTACACTTTCACCACAACATCAAATGGCTAGAAGCAGCCTGATGCATTAACTGTCTAGTAATAGAAAGCAACATAACTGCTTCAGAAAAATTCCCTGGAGATTTACAAATAGCATTCTTATTTTTTTATAAAGGTTAATAACAAAAAAATGTTAAAAGAAAATATAGAATACTGCACCTCACAGCTGAAAACGTGCCAGGCAAGTGCTCTTAAACATGAAAATCACCTTTAAATGACAGAAATCACTTATGGAGAAAAATGTATTTAAATGCAATGATTTCTCTTAAACAAGGAAGTCTTTTTGCATTTGTATAAAGCATGCATTCTAGAAAGACGAGGAAAGAGACACAGGAGTGCTGACAAGCTTTTTCCAAGGTTTAGGCATTTGATAAAGCATTTGATAATTTATTCATGAATGTTTAATCTGAGGCTTTAATCTTCAAAGAGCTTCCTAACCAACACATTCATTTTATTTTCCTTACATATTCTGCCTTCACGTAATTATAGTTTTGCAAAGTGATTTTCAGTATTGATTAGCCCAGCAAGGATCACATCCATCATCTGAAGCCTAACTATGCTTATCACAAATTTGTGAAAACCAGTGGGCAAAAAAATCCACTCATGTTTACTTAAGCTAAATTAAAAGGTACATTTCTGGCACATGAGGCAACCACTCAGATGTAGACCTTTCAAGTACTGAAATGTAAACAAGCGCTTTCCTTCTCTAGTTTGCTGCAAGTGTTACTGCAATGGTAATTTATTCCTAAGTGTTATGAAGAAATACTTTCCTTGCCACTTTCATTTCAAATACCAACACTTCACTTTGAATGTCCAGAAGAATATACTAGATTGAAATTACACTTGAAAGCTTATTTTCTCTACCAACATCTTCTGAGCTTAGAAAAATAACAGCACTTTGTAGTCAGAAAAGTAATTATTTTCAGTCAGGTACAGAGCACTGAGTTATGAGGGACAGAAGGACAGAAAGAACAAGACTTCCCAGGCTCGTGAAAGACAATGCTGCTTCTATGTTTCTTAAATAATTGTTTATAAGGATAAACACACACATCAATCAAAACAAAAGGGTTTATATGCCTTCCATAACTGCACTGACAAGTGTGCACAAAGATTTCCAAAGATATCCGTATTACAAAGAAAGAAAGAAAGAAAAAAAACCCAACAGATGAAAAGAGCTTTCAAAAGCAGCTACAGTTGCTTCAGAGTTCAACAAATTATTTCGATGCCCAGTACTTCAACTTTTCACAGCCTTATTACAACGTGTAGCAGAACGCATCACCATTTGTAACAAATGACAATTCTTTGGTTAAAACAGTAGTTTAATCAATTTCTTTAAAACATGATGCAGTTAATTTAGTTGCAATTTGAAGCAGGCTGATTATTTTAACACTTCTCTCGAAGATTTTGCTGCTGGACTTGTGCATACAAGTGAAGTAGAAGATCTCCCAAGGACAATGTTCCGCACTGAATTGAGACTCTGACACTGAATTGAGAATTGAGAGTCAAACTTGAGTATTTGCTAGCAGACTCACTGAAAGCTAATGAACCTATAAAAGTCACAGTACGTACTTAAGAAGCCTGAATATAGATTGAGATACCTAACGTCTTGGATTTCTACTTAGTGAAACAGGCCCTTCATCTGGATGTCAACAGCATGTAAAGAATACATTTGAATGCCACAGTTACAGCCTTATATTTCAAAAACACCTTTTGTTTGTCAGTCTCTGTAAAAATCAGAGTCAAATGTGAAGAATGTATTAGGTAAACATCTGGAGTGTGAGAGATGTAATTATTGAGTCACCATTTAATGAAATCAGATCGTCTCATTTGATGGTGCAAAACTTCTCCTCCTATGTATTTCCACAAACTGAGTTCTAAGCATTACTTTTTAGCGATAAGACAATCCAGCCAGCTACTCAAGTTGCTTTAGGAGATTTTCATGCTATGAATAACATTCACCAGGAAATTTTCAGCACAGAGTCCTGTTGTCTGGACCTCAATTTTTCCCACTCCAAACAAAAAGCAGATGCTGTAATCAAAAGCTCCTAATACCAATGGCATCTGCATACCCTGATTTTCCCTGAGGGTAGGGAGTTCACAAAACTCACTGTAATGAAAAGATTTAATAATGATTGCATGGATAAAGTGAATTATGTATTATTATTGTTTAACACAAATGCCTATGGAGAGGTGAACTTGATTATTTGGGAGAACTAGCTGCAGATTTAAAACCAGGACAGGACCTTTCATATTCAAGAGGTAAACTGTCACTGCATTCCCTCATTCCCTTCATCATATTATCATTGTTTATAGTTTCTTTCATTACTTCAAAAAATGAATTTGATGTCATTCCGCTACTTGAATATTTTCTTTTTCCACTATATAATTGCAGATTTTTTTTTTAGAGTTTGTGCATGATCTAGAAACAAATTATATGAAATACATAAAAAGCAGCAGCCTGCTCAATAAACAAAAGCAAACCCACAACATATTGAATTACTAGTGCAAAACTGTCTTCACTTTAAGCATGAGAAAATGGTAGGTGGTAAAAACTCCTCATTCACATAGAATCATAAAATTGCTCAGGTTGGAAAAAGACCTTAAAGATCATCACGTGCAACCACAACCTAACCATACTACCCTAACTCAAACAATCCTCCACTCAATCATGTCCCTGAGCACCACATCCAAATGGTTTTTAAACACATCCAGAGATGGTGACTCAACCACCTCCCAGGGGAGCCTATTCCAGTGCTTTACAACCCTTTCTGTAAAGAAATTTTTCCTGATATCCAACTTAAACTTACCCTGGCACAACTTGAGGCCATTTCCCCTCGTCCGGTCACCTGTCACCAGTGAGAAGAGACCAGCCCCACTCTCGCTGTAAGCACGTTTCAGGTATTGGAAGAGAGCAATAAGATATGCTTACATCTCACATGGGAGATATGTCCTGGAGAAGTTGCACCACATTACTCACTGGCTGAGTCACAACTGGAGCAGTGTCTGTGAGCGCCAAGTGAACCTTTTCAAGATTTAACAACCACAACTATGACAATTTTTCTCTACCTTCATCCCATATCAGTCATCAGCATACACACAGCATTGACAGGAGCCACGGCACTAAAGGTACTACACAAAAGGAATATGCAGGAGACCTCACGAAGGGCTTGTCTCCTTACCTGCTTTAGGGCAATTAAACAGCACTTGTTCCACCACTTCTGTAGCTTCCCTCACTTTGAAAGATTACTCTTCCAAAGCTTTTCTACAGGTGTCAGTAAACTCCCAGAATGGAAAATTTAGAAACGGTTCCACAGTCAACAGGAATCTACCAAACATCAATCCCCCTGGTGATGAGGCTACGCGCTGCTGAAAAACAAATTTCCACATTCCTTGTAGATTCTTCTATTTATTCTAATAATTTAATTAGTATTAAAATGATTTCATCATCTGATTTAAAAAAAACAAAACCTGACATAGTGCATCTACACAATAACAAATATTTATTAATAGAGACAAATGGTGTTTACAATAATCTATTTTACTCTTTCCCAGCTGCACTGTAATCATTGCTGAGATAAGTGTATTAAAGAGAATCTCTGATGTGTTTTTAGAACTTGATAAATTGCATTGAAAATGCTGAGTAATTGAAATTAGCATTAGAGTCTAATTCAAAAACTGTCTACTACATAGCTTTTCAAAAACTCTTTTCTCTTCAAAACTATAACCAAGGCCAGATTAGCCTCTGGGTTTTTTAAAGTAAAACCTAGCTTCCACCCACTTCTTTGCTGACAAGTGATATCCACCCATTCTAGTACTTAGAAGTCTCAAATATCACAGCCAATCAACCCTTTCTTGCCATTTTAAACACAACTTGAAGATAACTCAAATAGGCTACTAAATCCTCCCAGCTAAAAAGATGAAGCAAGGCTTTGGCAAGGTGCGTTAAAGTGTCTATATTACAACAGAAGGTAGGCAGAACTTCTGATGCATTATTGCAAAAAAAGATGGTATTCTAAGCTGTGGAAAGTAATGGCTCAGTCTGTGTTTTGATAGGCTTCTGCCTTACGAAGAGTGCATGATCACTTCCTTTAATGAAAAAGAAATTATTTCCGCTAAAATTCTGCAGGTGCATCGCTGTCAATTGAAAGAACTTTTAATGAATGTGAAGAGAGAAGACTGCGTTCTTACACAAAATGTCCTGGGAAGGCTAAGAAAGGCTATGAAGTTATTCTTCAAATGCATTTCCATGTGGAAATAATCTGGCACCTAGCCAACAAAACAAACAGGTATCTTGAAGTTCCACAGTAGAGCTATTCTGGGAATCATGATGAGTACTAGAAGCTTCACAATCAGAGGAGTTTTCTCCACATACACTGTTTTATACTGCATTTAGCTAGAAATAATTCTGGCCTCAATTCTCATTCACTGTCTGTGGATGCTCTTCCTCTCAAAAATAACTTACTTGCAGTAAGGACAACACAAGCTAAATTAAAGAGGAAAAGCAACAACAAAAAGGAGAGATGAGCCTGTTGGAGTGCATCCAGAGGACGGCCACAAAAATTATCCAAGGAATGGAACACCTCTCCTATGACGACAAAACTGTTGAGCCTGAAGAAGAGAAGACTCTGAGGTGACCTGAGAGCTTCCTTTCAGTATCTAAAGGGGAGCTTCAGGAAAGAAGGGGACAGACTCTTTAGCAGGGTCTGTGGTGATAGAACAAGGAGAAATGGCTTCAAGTTTAATGAGGGTAGATTAGGGTCTTCTTATGAAGAAGCCTTTGACAGAGGGGGTGGTGAGGCACTGGAACAGATTGCCTAGAGATGTAGCTGATGCCCCATGCCTGGAGACACTGAAGGCGAGACTAAACCAAACACTAAGCAACCTGATTAAGCTGTGCATGGCCTTGTTCACTGCGGGGGAGTTGGACTAGATGACCTTTAAAGGTCCCTTCTGATTCTACAAATAAAGACAGCACAAAACTATGGGAAGAAAGCAATGCATGTCAAACAACAAAACATAGTCTACATTCCAGGTCATTTTTGGTCTGAGGACAAAAGACCCCTCCTTTGACAGCATCTAGTGGTAGTCATGAATATATTTTCAGCCTGGAGACTGGCTAAGGCAACAGACACATTCCTCCATGAAACTCAGTATGACTTTTGTGCTGTATACAAACATAATAGATTCTCCAAGGTGTTGATTATGATGCTGGAAAAGGATTCTCTGTTTCTTGGAAGCAACATTACAGAGACACATTGAGTAATTTAAAATAAAAAAAAAAATTGAATATTTGCATTTCAGTACTCAGTTCTTAGAATCCAACAGGCTTTTTGGCTCCGTTCCCATACCCTCTAGCAAAAGGAGGAATTTCAATAAGAAGGCTAAGGAGCACATGCATAGTTTGTTTTAACATATCCATGTCTAACAAGGACAGAACAAAGTTGCATGGTCAAAAAGTGTAGTAGAAACTATGCTTTATACTCTCTCATCTTCTAGCATGGAAATACATTACAGATGAACTAAAAATCTTTTCTTGCATCTGTTCATCACCTGTTTATTCTAAATGCGAGATACAAGCATCTGTCAACTATGAACAGTAGAAGAAAAGATAAGCAGTTTCCCATATAAAGAAAAATTCATACAGCCTTGGATAGTCTGATCTACCTGTTTTTGACAAGCTCCTTTTTTGAGTCTACAATTTATTCTTACACTTTTATTTTATAGACTATTTATGTTGGCAACTTAATTTCCTCTATAATGGTAATTTAGGCATTCACGGACAAAAACCCTCATGAACATGGCTAGAAACAGGTACTCACCTCTCCAAGTGGTTTTAAGAAAAAAACTCTCAGGGTAGCTCTGCATGATAGATACCCCACTGGCTTCTAATCCTCTTGCCGTTAATCAACTCCATTTTCTATAAAATTGAGCCATTTGTTTATTTTGTGTTAACACTTTGAATGCTCTTACTTCTCCTCCTCCTCTATCAACTGCATCCTTCAGTTATCTCCTAGCATAGCTGAAGTTAGGTATTAAGCTGAAAACATTATCAGGTTGCACTGTTGGAAGAAAAAGCAGCATGACTGCACGTCTGGAGTCAAAGCTCTGTAGCTATAGAAATCTAGTTTCACGTAAAGAAAGCCTACAGCATCCAATATCATGCTCCAATAAAGAAATAAAGATTCCAATAAAGAAAAGATGTTTGCAACATTAAACTTCACTTACTGAAGTGAATTAAAAGCTTTCCTGGTTTTGAAAATAATTATGTCAAGGTTATAAATGGTCCAATTCTCCCTTTTATTTATACTCCATAGCAGGATTCATTGTATCATGTTCTCAGATTTCATTACCTTACCTGTCAAGAAGAAACAGTTCTTTCAACCAAACTATTCGCACTCAGTACACAAAAACTGTAACTTACCATACACAGAGACACCCCATAAGTTATCTTCACAGCTTTTTCTGAACAGCTCATAATAGTTACTGCAGGTCCAGGTACATAACAAGCTAACATATCTATCCCTCTGCTCCCAGGAACATGTTCTTATTGTACTGATGTTTAAATGTAAATATAAGCCAATTGAATTACATGGGTGGTAGGAAATGTGAGACCTCATTTATACATCCTTATAAAATTAGAGGTCCCTAGCAAATTGTACCAACTTGCTAAGGGCTGAGTTTGCATTCAGAATATCACATTTCCATACCTTCACATGGTACACTAGTAACAATGGGTTACCTGCTTTTTAAACTAATTTAGCAGTACTTTTTCACTAATTTCTACCTACATGTGGGGGAACCTTTTTTATTTCTTACTACTGACAGGATAATTTGTTTTAATCCATGTATCTATACAGCGCTTGATGTAAGGTTCACTGCTTGGTTATAGCACGTTGTCACAGCTGAATTAAATAATTTACATAACACAGCATTAAATCCTTTTGCTTTGCAACACATCTCATGCCATCTGTTTGAAAAGTTATGATAGTTCAGAGATTAGTCAGGCAAAAACATTCATTCCTAATCAGTTTGCATATAGTGTTAGCTAATTTATCATTATTCCACAAAGGAAAGCAACCTATAATTTAATTAAGAAAAGTGTGGATTATCCACTGGGACAGGTGAACAATTAGACAAAACCAAGAACTAACTTATCACTCTCAAGAGACTTTTTACAATTCAAGCTCTATGGGGAAAAGGATTAATTATTAGAAGTTGCATAAATGCTACTCAGATTGGCTTATGCTAGCCACATTTAGAGAATGAGGTAAAACGGTAAAACACGAAACAGTGTTTTAATTCTACCTCTACAGATTTTATTTCATAATGTAGAGAACTCCTGAAGCAATATTGTTTCAGGTAAGGGCTCACAGGAACAAGGTTGCATCAAGTATACAAAAACAACAATGCTACTCCTATGAAATAATCTCTAGAAAAAAAAAAACAAACCTATATTACTTTCCTGAAAGTTAACAAGTTCAAAGGATTTGTGCACTATTAATAATATAGTCTGGGCAAAAGGTAAATATCAAATGAAACAGGTTTTTGAGGAAGGCTAAGATTTGAGCACCCCAAGGTGTACACCTAGAGCTTGGCACCCCTCACAAAGCTGAAGCCTGAGAGGGGGCATCCAGCATCCTCACAGTGCATCCCTGAGAGCCCAACAGAGACCATCATGCAACTGCAATCAAGACCTAGTGAAATTCAAAACACTTATCTGAAGAAGTCTATCCAACTTGCAGGCTGGCTGTGTCCTGAGCACAAGTACTTGTTCAAAAAGTTGGATGACTTCAATTAGAAGTTTTCTCTCACTTCATATTACACAGCATGTAAGAAAAATAACTACTGAGTTACAGTGCCACCTCCTTTCCAAGTGTTCTAAGGCTTATACAAAAAGCCCTTCCTTATTATTCCTCTTATTGACAACTACACGGGACTTCATCTTAACAGCAGAAATACTTCAGAGAACAGAGCTACTTCTGGACATTGGGCTGCTGCTGACGTGTGAACTTCCTAAATCAATATTAAATTGTCCTAAGTAAATAAGAAATGCCATTCTTAAAACAGTTAAGTGAAGTTCATTTGAAACAATGAGGAAACAACATCCGCAGAGGGACAGATGGTCTATCAATTTTCCGAAGATCGCCTTTATGCAGTAGTACTACATCAGTCTACAGCAGGGTGGACACAAGGGCCTTCACTGCCTCAGACAGTGATTTATAGTCCTTAATCAAAATCACACGCTTCCCAAAAAACTTCCTGGATTTACACCTCACAGCTTTTGTTTAAGCAGGCACACTGTTGCTACACTGCTTAAAGCTGATGCTCTCTTTGCAAGCTGCAAGTAACTGAGTCTGTCTATCTGTCCACAGAGAAAAAAGGGCATTTGGTAGCTTAAGTGGAATGTGATGGTTTAACACAGGAGAAAGCTACAGAAAATAAAAAAAAGTGGAGTTTGGATTTCTGTATCCAAAGATGAAATCTACCTTGCTAAGATATTTTGAGTTTTGCCACCACTGTTCCAACAAAGCGTGTTATCAATGACTAAATATCCAAAGGTAATAACTTAGAAAACATGGATAACTACCCACTGTGCTCTAAGCTAGTGAAATGTTTTTTAATGTGCAAGAAAATATGCTTGAATCTAATTAGATTATGTTTGGAATGCCAGAAGAGGTATTCCTTTCCATTTCTTTCTTTCAGAATAATAATTAAGCATTCTTTTGTAGGAGACTAACTTTGATCCCAAATTTACACCAGCCGTCATCACCATCGCTTGAAAGCACTCCTGTCATACCCACTTCGTTGTTTAACAAACTTGGAACACAAATTAATCTCACTCAGATCACTTCACCTGTTTGTAAGAAATTTAATATGTGCAGGGAGAGAGAGATAAAGTGACATGATGCATCAAGCTTCTTATGCCAATGCAGTTTTTCAAAGAAATCGCTGACAAATAAGCAAGTCAGACTACTGAACAATGTGCAGCCTCCAGTATTTTGTCTACAGGGTATTATGTAACAGCTGCTTTACTGACAATTGTTTCCCTTTCTGCGAGGAGGTAGGTAGGCTGTTAAAAGTAGTTTCAGTTTTAGTTCAAGAAATTCTTGGAGATCTTCAAAATCCTCCTGGACATGGTCCTGGGCAACCTGCTCTAGATGGCTCTGTTTGAGCAGGGAGTTGGATAAGATGGTCTACAGAGCTACCACCCAACCTCACAACCAGCCTCTGATTCTGTGAACCTTATTCTCTGGCTGGGAAAAGTAAACCAGCTTATTGGATACCTCAGGTTGTGTATATTCTAAAACCTCAGTATTAGCATGAGGTATCCAAATCAAATATTTTCATGTCTAGACAGAGGGATGCAATATTTTAGTGTTGTATATATACTTATTAAATAATGAAGCAAGTTTTTTTCATGCAAAGCTAGCATGTTCTGATCATCTCATGAATACTCATGTTGACCTTCCATAAAGATGATACTCCAGCCACATTTCAATAGCGTGCTTATATATTACATCATATGCATAGCATGAGAGAAATTCAACAAGTTGCATATGAAACTGGCAAAAGTATTAAGCATAGGAGGAGTTGTTTTGGAAGCAACATCAGTGCCCAACCAATTCCATTCATCTCAGTGAAGGACATTTTTTCCCCCTCAATTCCAAATAAGCCATATTTTATTTCACAACTTACGACAGACTTTAAGAAAACACAGAGCTCCATTGATCCACTTGGCTTGCCTATCACAGGGTACTCAGACTTACATGTCCAAAAAGGAACATTGTTTAATATTCAAAGCCAAAGCACTGGGAGTCAAGCCACCTGGCTTCTTTTACAGAAAAAAATATAAAACAGATTAACTGACTGAGGATAGGTTGGGACTGTTCCTTGCTTGAGTGCTTACCAGAGTAGGAGTTCACCGGGCTTTTGTAATTCTGCAGCAACACCTGTAAGTAGACACAATATCTGTCTCTGCGTTCCTCTCAGACCAAGCCTGTATATGGCTATTGCTTTATACTTAAAGCATTACAAAGGTGAGAGAGAGAACTAGGAAAGAAATTCCTCTGGAGGATGGCTGACTTGCCTTTACCTTGGACAGAAATGGAAATGCTAACAGAAACTTTCACCTTCCCTTGCAGTGGTACTTGCTCGCCTGCTGTTAGCTGTTATTCTCTCCTGACACACTGCACCTCAAAATCCTCTTCCTTCTGAATGCCTGTATTTTACATTTTTGTCCCTCTCAAAATGCTCTAAGATGCTCGGATTCACATACTAGTGCTGTAATAAGCATATGGTGTAAGTTCAGATAGAGAGTGTAGAGACAGGAGTCAATAACTATTCAGAATTGCTGTGGCAACATTTGATCCATTCCATGGATCTTGATCGACAGACATGAAAAACAAAATAAAACAATTTGGTTTAAACTACCCATGAAGAAATCAAATACTGAAAGAATCATCATTTTTAAAGCAGTATAATTTAAAAGACAAGGCGTCAATATAAGGCAGTCTTTTGACTATACTCATCTCCAAAAGGTTTTAAGGATTTAGTAATTGCCTCTAGAAACTGTGTTAGCACAGAACACAAATATCTAAAACTTGCCAACTTTGATCTAGTTTGTCATGACATGAAGCCCACAATAATCATCATCCATGGAAATTTGTGAATCAGTATAGTGTTGTCCCTAAAAGTCACAACATCTTCCAGTTTAGAGACACCTCAGTTGATCGGTGTGCCCTATCTTTCTGTCGTGGCAGAGCCAGCTGCCATGCTTGTGCTTTCCTCTAAAATTGCCTTGCATGGCCTTGCTTCAAAACACGCTACATCAGAGCTGCAGACCCTGGCCACACTTGTCTGTTGGGTCTAGAGAACATAGAGCAGGCCTGGCAGCAGTAAGCTACTACTGCCCTCCACCTTCCCACTCCCACAAACACCTCACCACAGGCTCCTCAGGTGCGCACCAAACAGGGGTTAAGTAGTAAATGAATCAGGCCTGAGTAAGCCTTTTTCCAACATCCACCTCCTCTAGGGAAAGGAAGGAATTCTAACTTCTCTTTTACTCATCATCAGATCGGCCAGGCATGGACCTTTTGGCATCCTCAAAGATGATGTCTCCTCAAGATGGATAAATTAAATCAGGAGGATACAGACTGACTATAAGCACGTGCTGTAAAAGTTATTTCATCAGGAGGTCAAGAGTACTTGATCAATGATGGAAATGTAAGAATGGTCTGAAATGTTGGCACATTCAGATGAGCAGCAGCCCAAAAAAGAAAAAAACTCTTCTGAACTCCTTTTCCAAGTAGCTGCACAATTAAGGTCTTTATTAAGGACATTGTTTTGGCCCTACATCTCTTTATTTTTGTCTGTGAGCACCAAGGACTACCTCTGATTCTCATATAGTCATGTGAGACTACACCTTCTGTTGCTGCCTTCATATCAACAAAGAAAACATTAAACACACTCTGATCCTCAGTTTATTTTCTTCTCCAGTTGCAATTAGATGCTTCAGCTGACAAAGCAGTGAGATGCTTTTTTTCCACTGCCACCAAGCTCTATTTTCAGATCTCACACAATCAGCCTTGAATTGTAGAAAGTTATTTCTATCTCTCACTCTTGATCTAAAACAGATGGAAGTGGAATTCCAGATTTTTTTACTTGAAGTGAAGAATAATTTATAACAATAAAGCTCAAGGGCCAGATTACATGCAAGAAAGCAACTGCAGGAAGCCCTCTAAGGGCATGAGATTGAGGAAGGAAACAGACAGGAGAAGAGGCCAGATACAGTAGTCCATGGGATTGTGAAGTTTTCTTCACTCTGTTTCGAAGCAATGACACAGTGATAACTTTTAGTACATGCTGATATTTAAGAATAAAGATAAGCTTCCTGCTTTTACAGTGCCTGCTTAATTAATGTCTTCATTTGTGTTAAGCCTTTTAGTTCACGCTTCTCATTGTGAACACAGTCAGACAAGTCCATGATCACCCTGCTAGAAATGACTTTGTGAGGAAATGCTTCAAGTGCAAAATCAGAATACAGATGGAACTTCTGGTAGAAAACAAATCTGAAAAAGTGGGAATATCTGAACAATGAACTCTTCAGATTTTAATTACATTTGTGCTAGTTCAAAAGAACATCTCTTTCCTATGAACTTTATCTGAGAGCCACGCTACAAAATGTTTAAATTTAGTCCAGTATACAGTTGTAACACCAGACACAATGAAGCTTTTTCTCTAAGCTACTACTAAATCATGTTTCTGCTTCTGCACTACAGGACTGTGAGAGCCTGAATCCAGAGTGATGTCCCTATAATTTTACTGTGAGTTAAGGCAGTAAACATACAGCATCATGGAAAGTTTGTGCCTAAGCAGGAAAAGAAAATCTTTCTTTTTGTACTACTTGTTCCACATCACATTTATAAGAATGTACAGTTAAGACAAAGGTCTTGAAAAATCTCAGCCCGTAGTAAGTTAGCGCTATATTATAATGAATTTTAATTATATTCAACATAGTACGGATAAGCATTTCACAGTTACATAATGAATTACATAAACAAAGGAGTTGAGATTCTTCGGTCTGGAGAAGAGAAGGCTCCAGGGAGTCCTTATAGTGAACTTACAGTAACAAAATAGAGGTACAGAAAAGCTGGAGAGGTCTCTTTATCAGCGAGCATAGTGATAGGACAGGGAGTAATGTCTTTAAACTGTTTTAGGATAAGTTTAGATTAGATATAAGGAAGAAATTCTTCACTCTAAGGGTGGTGAGAACTGAAACAGGTTGCCCAGAGAAGCTATTCCATGTCCCATCACGAGAAGTATTCAAGACCAAGTTGGATGGGGCCCTGGGCAGCCTGATCTAGTGGGAGGAGCCTCTACCCATAGCAGAGGGGTAGAGCTAGATGGTCTCTTCAAACACAAATCATTCTATGATTCTGTGATTCTATGTCAAAAACAGATAAGGCAATATATAAATGGGTAAGCTAAGAAATGAACCAAAATAACATTGGGTCAAAAGCACAGCTTTTTAAAATATTGCCTCCTTGAGTAATAATGACTATATATACACTTTAGTTAGTCATCCATACAGCAGAATCTTACCTATATCACTCAAAGTCTGATATGGAAAGGTAATCTTCAGTTGTAAAGAACAAACCTTTTCAATTGCCTAAGGACAACAGCTGTATCTTTAGTTAACTTACTAATTAACTCCCATTTCAACTGGAAACAGCCCTAATATAAAGTTGGGATTTAAATATAAAATCCCAACAGACCTTAAAAATGCTAACCAGTAGTAAAATGTTCTCTATTCTATTGTATGTAACAATACACTCTTTACCAACACCACTGCATCGTCTATGTTTCAGCCTCTAGGACCAGGCTAGTAGTGGATGTTTCAGAATAAAACTCTTACAGAAGAAAATAAGAAGTAGAAAAAAGAAAAAAGAAGAAAAAAAGAAAGAAAAAAAACATTAGGAATAAAAGGCCACCTGGACTATGGTATCTCCTTACTTTGGAATAGAGTTAATCCAGCCATCCTGTTTTCTCACAACACCTCTCCACAGCACCTCTCTCCATAAAGAAATCTAGGTGTCTCTCGAATTCATTTATGTTTCAAGCTTTAAAATAGCTTCCCCATAACTTATTCCTTATGTTTATTAACATTTCATGAAGCACTCCATAATATACACAGAAATGGACGAAAGTTTCCCATCAACTTGACATCTGGTTGTCTCCTGCTCCTCCTGTGCCTTTCCTGTAAGCACACTAAGCTGACTGAGCTACTGATGGAGTTTTCTTTTCCGCCTCCAGTGAGAAAATCTTAACTAGCAGCTCTGTGTTTCACCTTATTAAAAAAAACAAACAAACAAAAAAAACCAAAAACAAACCAACAAAACACAGCATGATGTTTCAACTATAACAAAGCAGCAAGAACATTTTTCAGTAAGTGACATGAAACATAACTTTTTTTATACCATTAAAGCATGTATTATTTCCTTCAACAATTAACTGCTTAAGAAGTACCATTAACTAAGCCTAATAAACAGCAATAATCAAATTTCAGAAGCTCAATTCTACACTGAAGAGGAGTGTACACAGGGCAAATGCTGGCCCTTGTGATTAAGTTTGCTAGATGTAGTTTCACATGACTCTTATTTATATATCACTATGGGGAAATTCATTCAAAAATTCATTTACTTTAATAGCTTTAAACTCTGCCACAAGAAAAACAACTTCTGCTTCTGAACTTATCCCAGGACCTTGGCATTCTGAAGAACTGCTGAAGATGAACACTAGTATCTTGCCCATGATACACATAAGTTGTCCTGTGAGGGACAGTGTGCTTTTCCAGTCAAATAAATGCTGGAGTTGGACCTATAGAGAAAATCTCCAGCAACCCAAAGGGTCATTCTTCCATTACATATTTTCTGGTATAAGATAAATTCTGACTTTCACTCAGAAGATGTCTAGATAGTGCACGTTCTATTAATAGCAAAAACCTGGTGGAAAACAGTATATTCTTCTGTTAGAATTTTAAAGTCAATTAGGTGACAGAACACCATATTTCCATGGCAGAGCATCAACATGCTTAAACTCACGATGAAAAATGGTTATCTACTATGATCAGCTATTACATCAACGGAGCATATAGCAAGCTTCTGCAAAGAACCCAGACACTATGAATACAGATTATAGAAATTTGCTATCTTTACAGCACAACTATCCAATTCTAATACAGAAGCCCTCAAGCTGCAAATAAATGGAAATCCTAAGTTAAACCAGAACTTGAGTTCTTTACTTTCCACGGATATTTTAATGCTGAAATAGAGGAAAGCCACAGTATTATTTAATCACTGGTAAACCGTCTCATATCATAGATAACTCTGTTGTAAAAGACAGCTTTTCACTTAAACACCACAAATTAAATTTATTTGGAAAAAGGAGGAGGAATTATTTTATCTTAGGCCTTTGAGAAAGAAAATTAATAGATATACTAATATATACATGCACATAAATGTCTATCAGGTGCATCTCCTTAAAAGAAAACTGTTATCAACTTTTTTATTGAGGTAGAAGGCACAAAACATTCCTGTAAATGATGACTGAGAAACAATTTCCCTTCTGTTTTGCCACAATATATTGTTTTCTTTAAACACATCCCATTAAATTTTGTTCTGAAAAAATCCTTCAGTCACTGAAAGGGATTCTAAGGATCTCAGAGCACTGGAATTTCAGATCCCATAGGAGAATTTGCTTAGAAAGACAGATGTGTTCATATTCCTGAAAGCTTGTTTTCCATATTCTTAATCACCTCCAGACACTATAGAAGTCATATTGTGCAAGAGAGGTATAGTAACATATGCTTTGTTTGCCATCTATACTTTGCGTTACATTCCAAGCAAGGATTAAGTATCTGTTTGGGAACCAAACACAAACCTCATGCTTTATCAATGGTTAGGATGTCCCAGAGCTAGTATGTGATTGAATGTATATGAGAATTAATAATTCCTTTGCAGAGATAAATATATATATGTAATTAAGAAGCCACAAATTTTATTATTCAGCTTTTTGATTACATTCCCAGGAAAAAATGAAAGAAAAAAAATCCAAACTGATTCTACGGTCAATACACACAGAAGTCCTCCTCAAATGTAATAATAATCAGGACTTGATTTCCACTGCATTCTTCAGGTAAAGCACAAAAGCAGGCTTTACTTTCTGATGTTCTATCTCTGTTAGCCAAGAGTTTAGAAAGGGGAAAAAAAAAAAGAAAAGCCTTCTACCAAACAGTTTTCCTAAAATCTCTGTAACATAAGTAATATTTATTTTCTCTTTTTCATGTTTCAAGGCAACTTTTGTCAACTGAATAAACACATGAATAAAACTCACTGTCAAAAATAAATTAAGTCTGCTACTTACAAATGTTTTTATGGGAAAAGAAACGATTAGCAGGTGAAGTTAAGTAGAATTTGTCTCATTAAGCTGTCACATTACGTTTCATAATTGACTTTCCATTTCTAACGAGATGAGAACATTAAATGTTTACCAAATTATCATGAAAAAAGAAACATTAAGAATGTTTCCATTAGTCAGTGAAAATTCAATTCTTCGACACAGAGCAAAAAAAGGAAGAGCCATCTGCACATTCCTTGTCAATTTTTTTTTTTTAAGAACATAAATAAAGAATAATCGGTAATACCGTGAGAAATACACTATTACTGCTCCATAATGCAGTATCTTAAATGAGAACAGATATCTTACTTCCAGTTTCTTATGCCATTTCGTTAACCAAGCAATTATAACTCATTCACTGAAACTGCAAGCCAAAGTAGGCTGAAGCAAACTTTTTTTTTTTTTTTTTTTTTAGCTTTAAAGCACTTAATTGTCTATTTATTTACCCATATTACTGTTGCACAAACCCTCTCTTTTCTTTTAATACCTATTAGGACTTTTGCTTCATTTCATTCTCATGGAAGATTTAGCATAGCTTTTATTTATAATCCATTCCACACACAGTTGTGAGAGGGCAGGGCATTTTAGATGCAGTATAAGAGAGTTTTGTGTTGTTTTCCAAATGGGTGTTAAATTTAAGTTTTCCCGTATGTTACAGTATCTCAGTACCAAGAAGTTCATGCTTTCAGTTAGAGAGTAATTAGATTATCAAATTATAACTCAAAATGATTCATTTTAAAGTAAGCTTTAAAAGAGACTAAATTGACATAGGTCAAGTAGATGTAATGAATGTACTCTGTGAATGCAACTTCAGAAGATGTATAAGTATTTCCCTGCCAAGAACAGATCCCTCAAACCAAGGATTTCATTTATTCCAGCCCTTGTGTACATTCATACTTGATCATTGAGGACTGTCATTCAACACTACTAGTCTTTAAATATGGGATTTACAGAAGTATCTGAAGGTCACGGAGCATGATTGTTAATTATATCTTCAAAATCAAGATTGGGAACTGGTAATTTGTTCCCTATTATTTTCCACTAGCTTTGTCACAGGCTAGATTGCAGAAAAATGCCTTTAAGAACATCATCTCTACCCCACAAAACAGACATAGAAACGCAAACACACCATCAAACACGGAAAGGCATGCATTAGCAGAACTTTGTTCCACATTTCTCAGTCTTAATTTCCCATTGCCCTTTCCTTCCTTGTGCTCTACCAAAACATAATTCTTCTAACTCTTCTCTTCGGAGAGAAAAGGTGTTTTCATTATTACTGCAATTTCTTTTTGTACTGTTTATCCACCACAAAGACAATGTCGTGAAAAATAGTCTGTGGCCCATACTAAATGAGATAATCTCTCATTTGGGGTCTGGAAGTAATCAACCTACTGTCTAAAAAGCTAGAAGTTACATTACACCAATTATTGGACTTCATGCAAGTCAATGATTGCAGCAAAGCACAAAACTTCAGATGTGAATGCCATCAAGTAATTTTTATTTCTTTATTTTTAATCAAGGTTTTAACTTTTTAGAAATTTTCCACTGGTATGATGAAGAGAAGTCAGCTGGAGAATGTATCCCCATCAAGTTCAACAATTATATACTGACACTTGTTAATCTAAGGATTTACGGGAGATTGCCCCTTAAGTAAACACTTCAAGGGGATAGGAAAAAGGAAAAACGCAAAGTAAGCAGATCCTTCTGATTACATCTCATTACACTCTGGATTGGATGTAGAGAGTTTGTTAAGCAGTGGGCAAAAAGAGAGAAGCAAGAAAAACTAGGACTCATCATTTGCAAAGCAAAGTCAGAACTTTCAGCTCTCTTTGTGCATCATCACAGGATAGTGACATCGATTCACAGATAAAGACCAAATATGAAGGAGATGGTTACTGAGGTAGTTTTTTTGTTTGTTTGTTTGTTCTTAGATGCTTTTGGAAGGTTTCGTACTTTGTGCGTGCATGTTTTTATTTTGTCTGTTTTTAAGGAGAGGCGGGTGTAACACTATTACCTTGTATCAGTAATACCATATTCAAATTGTCCAAGCAAGAGAAATTAGCTTGAATCTGCATATCAGTCAGCAGAAGAAACAAAAAACAGTAAAGTATCATGCATTCTCTCAAATAGATCTTCACCTCAAGCTTTTAATTCAGTTTTTTCAAGTTGCTACGCAGCTGCATGTTTAGTATTTTTAATTAAAATTAGAAGGGCTGTGAAATCCAGTAGATATTAAAATTCACAAAGTTTATCAGAGTAAAATATATTTAAGTTCACTTGAGGTCTTAACCAGAAAAAACACTGATAAAAATTCTTAGCATAGAGTATACATTCTTAGAACAGAGAACATTTTTAATAACTTATCCATGAAGACTATAAAGTTTCTCCTAAGCAGTGAGTGCTAGCTTTATCAATTCCATCAAAGACTACATGTGCACAAAGCTCTACAGCCCACATTGTAACAGCTGAGCAAGACATACTTTTCTAAAATAAAATACTGGTTGCAAAAAAAGTACAAATGCAGTTCTGTTTGCTTGCATTCTGTTGCTGATCTCCTCATTCAGCTAGCAGCATCTACCCTTACACATTTCAAATATCACTCACCTCAGCTAGTTCTAGTATCACACTAGTAAGAATAGTTTTTAAAGAAATACTTGAGACTATTCAAGTCAGTTATCAATAATCAGTTTCTCTAATGTATTAGGTGGGGATCATTAAGTGCCTACATAGAATAAGATCTGGCTTTTGTCCATGGATACCTTAAGCTTTCAGTTAATCAATCTCAATTTTTATCTTCCTGTAATAAACAATCCCTTCCAGCAAGGAATTATTCCTTAGACTCTGGAGTCCTATAACTGAAAAAATTATTCTGTTCCATTTTTCAATGGTATCCACCTTCAAATGCTGTTGTGGAGAGTAAGCAAGTTGTATCTCAGTGACTGGGTCTGAAGGCATATTCCATGTGCCAGACAGCGTCCTCCACAAACATCCTTTAGTCAGACAGTGCATGAGGGTAATCACACACAGCTAAAATCAGTCAAAATTCTGGAGGTTACAGTATGTAGTCAAGACATATCTGAGAAGAATTTTGTCTCTAGGCTGATGATTATATTACTCTACAAAATGCCTCATTTCTTTCAGTCAAAGGATTTTACAAGATTACCTCTGAATACAGAACTTCTCAGCAAGACAGGAGAAACTAATAAGTTGACAAGATGACATCAGAGGTTCCATATTTTCTTAGTACTGAATGAGCAGAGTAAAGTATTTCCCTGAGCAGCAAAGGCAGAAATAAAGGTTCTCTTAACAGAACAGGAAGACAATTGCTTCTTTCACCCCCTGACAGCAGAAGCAAATTGTTTTGTAGCTACTGAGAGAGATTCAGCATGAATGTGCAAAACAGATCTTTTCACTTTGATAATATACAGAGTTGCTGCACTGGGATTTCAGTGATCACAATTTTTATTCTCCATAGTGACACAAAGGCTATTTATTTTATAAAAAAAAGCATCTACATATTGAATTGTCCTTTCCTGTTGGGAGAAAAAAGATAAAAACCCTCTAAACATTTTTCTGTGTTTCAATTTAATTCTCTAGCCACATAAAGGCTTTTTTTTTTTTTTATGTGCTTTGATGTTAAACTTATTTGGAAGCCATTAATACTATACAATAAAGACAATTATTTATTTTTCTGTCATTGTCTTCTCAGATGTGCTTCCAAAACTCTACCTCTCTGTAGCACCTTCACTGACATCATTGATCTGAGTAATTTCCAACTCAACAGTGTGAATAAAGAGCCTATAATGTGGTTTTAAATAACTGAAACCTAAGAAGCGTTTCCACTTCTGACAGTTACAGCTACATAAGCTGTAACGTACATAATGCTTTTTGATCAAAAAGCATTAAATTACATCTTACCTTTACTTACATAATGTATTTATTACTTCCGTATTCCATGGGTATCTATATAGGCTTTTTTGGTTGTGGTTTTTATTTTCCTGTTTCATAATCATAGAGCCTGTTTCATAATCATAGAATCATTGAATGGCCTGGGTTGAAAAGGACCACCAGGATCATCTAGTTTCAACCCCCTGCTATGTGCAGGGTTGCCAGCCACTAGACCAGGCTGCCTAGAGTCACATCCAACCTGGTCTTGAATGCCTCCAGGGATGGGGCATCCACAACCTCCTTGGGCAACCTGTTCCAGTGCGTCACCACCCTGTGCATGAAAAACTTCCTCCTAATATCTAACCTAAATATCCTGTCTCAGTTTAAAACCATTCCCCCTTGTCCTATCACTATCCACCCTCATAAACAGATGAAGTAAGAAGGAGAATTAGAAGAACTCCAGTGTTCACAGGAATGCCAATTACAGATGAAAGTCCTGAAAGCTGTACTTATCTCAGAGACCAACAAAACACAGAAACTGGAAAGATGAGTCCTGCATGTTTCTTGCGCAAGCTCTAGCCTCTTGACATAACCAAAAAAAACCAGATGATTCTATGTATGACAATAAATGCTATTACAGAGACCTCTGTCCACTGGTCTTAAACCACAAGATTGAGTCACACAAAAATACAAAAGTATCAATTTACCATGCACACTATTCTGTGATTTGACACGTCAGTTTCCTAAAAGAAAATATGAAACAGAACCACGGAAACAAAGTCTATTCCTTCATACAAAGTGCAGTGCAAATCATTACTTTGGAGTCGGCCCTGTTTTTAGATTTCTCACATGTGAAAGTTCAGCTGGATAAATGATTCTGTTTAAGTATTCCTATTTCTGGTACCTCAGGTTACACTTTCCTCAGAGTAATAATAAAATATGCTTCTTATTGTGGCAATGATGATTTCACCTTTAAGTAAAAAGCTAAGCGTATCTTCTTAAATAAACTTTGGTGGTGCTGTCTATCTTCAGGTGCATTTGAAATTATTTTCCATTTCCAGACAAGCAGTATTTTTGACTGGGTTTATTTTGTCAGCAATTGTGCATCAAAGAGAGCAAGCCTGAGCCACAGTTGTCTTCAAGCTCTCATCTCCTGCATATGGTTTTCCAGATTGCTATCCATCTTGATGCACAAAACTGGAAGGAGGACCCATTTCAGTCCTAAAAGCAGTAATTTGATGAACTTTTCATGTGAATACATTCTATTCTTTGCTCTCGCATATGTTCACTGAGCACCAAGATATTTGGATTATGTTGATTTATATGGGATGTAGTAACACCTCTTAGTGGATTCTGACATATAAATGATAATTGCTTCCTTTCACAGGTTCAGAAATGAAGAAATTTGGCACAAAATTATAACAGACAAGAGAATCTAATAAAAGTGATCAAGTAGAATAAGAATCCTTATTTTACAGGAGGGAAGAAGAGGGCAGAGAACATGCTCATCATTGATGAATGACAATCATGAGTAGAAGCAATAACATACATATGTAATACATATATTTATTTACATATGTATATATGTATATGCAACAGTCAGCTGGCAGTAATCAAGCAATTTTCAAGCCTGAAGAAAAACTCTCTCCCCTTCACCCTATGCTAGGAGAAATTAGAGTCCAAATAAACACTATGAGATATGATGTTACAGAATATGGAATAAAGCATCCTGTCTTGTACAAGCACAGTAAGAGAATAACATACTTCAGAAATCGACACTTAACTATTTCATTACTCATTTGATTTCTCCATTCTCTCTCTCATAACCCGATAGAATACTTCACTCCACATTCAGTACAGGAAGAAGCTACTTGCTAAGACATATCATTCTAAAGATCATTCACTATTAAATGTTAGTAAGCTTTGCTTGGTATTGCACATGGCATATAGACAGTAAGAAAGGAAACTATGACTCATATTTTCCACTCAGATTATACAAAGGCTTCCATTAACATACCAAGAAGTAAATGCCAGCAGCAAGAAGAGCCTAACCTCTTCAACAGTAAATGTAAACTATATGTCCACATGCACACACATCAAGAGGGTCTGATTACACCCAGTGTAACTAGAAACTCAAATAGTTTGTGATATCTAAAGCCAAGATGACCACAGTCTTAGGACCAAATTTTGTCCTTGGAAGGATACTAACAACTCACATGATTTTCATGTTTCATCGAAGCACTGCAGTACAGAAGATTTTGATAGTATTTTTAATACTTCAGTAGCATTTGGCTCCAGCACATTGTGATGCAAATATAATTCATTTCTAGCCTCACTGCAGAGCCTCAGACTTTCACTCATTCAAATTCACCCCCTTTTATACCTGCAGTTGCATGGTTCATCTAACTGCTGATATTCTGATCAGTGAAAAAATATGAGTGGTTGACATCCCATTGCTGTCCATTTATGAAGGAATACTTAATTGGTCCTTCATAAAGGAATGATTTCTCAACATTTCTCAACTTTGTTCATGTATTTGAAGCACCTCACATAAACACTACTGTGTACCAGGGGAGATGCTGTTTGTCACCCTCCCCACCAATACTTCTATTGATGATGAAGAGTATTTGCTTCTACTGAAGTTATACTGGCATAATACCAATAAAGTTTAGCGGTGCTTCCCTTTTCAGCTTCAATGTTAGACTTAAGAATGCCAGAACTACCTCAGAAGAACAGATAAAAGAAAAGCAAAGGAGAAAGGGAAGAGATAAGACCACAGCTGTAACTCGGATCTCTGCATAAAGGCTCCGACTTGGCTCTCTGAAGCATGGAAAGCAAGGCAAGCAAGCATTGATGTACCCCTACGTACTTACATTCTAGCAGCGCAACTGGTCATAGTGTGGCAGCACCGTGGTTCTATTTCCCTAAAGAAACATCCAGTAAAATTAACCATACCATTAGAAAGTAGAGAGGCCTTGCAGAGAACTCTTAACAAATTAGAGGGAATGGGTAATCATCAACTGCATTAACAAGAGCAAGTACCAGATTCTGCACCAGGCCAAGGCATCCCTGGTTGTATGTACAGCCTGGGGGATAAGAGATTGGAAGGCAACACTGAAAAGGGATCTGGGGGTTTGTGTTGTCAGCAAGCTGAGAGTAAACAGCACGCCAAGGCAGCTAAAAGGGCTAACCACACCCTGGTGTGCATCAGGCCCAGTGTCACCAGCTGAGCAAAGGAAAGGACTGCCCACCTCTGCTCTGTGCTGGTGTAGCCTCACTGCAAGCGCTGTGTGCAGGTTTGAGTGCCACTAAATAAGAAGGATGTAAAGCTATTAGTGAGCGTCTGAAGGGAGACTATGAAGATGGAGAAGGGTCTAGAGGGCAAGACACACAAGAAGCAGCTGAGGGCCCTTGGTTTGCTCAACCCAGAGCAGAGAAGGCTGAGGGCAAGCCTCATGGCAGCTGCAGCTCCTCACAGGGAACAGAGGGACAGCACTGATCACTGCTCTCTGGTAACAGTGACAGGACCTGAGGCAATGGCATGCAGCTGTGTCAGAGGAGGGTTGGTTTGGGTATCGGGAAAATATTCTTCAGCAGAGAGTAATAAGCATGGAACAGGCTACCCAGGGCAGTGGTCATGGTCCCAAGCTGATGGAGTTCAACAATTGTTTGGACAAAGCTCTCAGACATAGGGTTTGATTTTCAGTTGGTCCCGTGTGGAACCAGGTGTTGTACTTGATGATCCCTGTGTGTCCCTTCCAATCTGAGATATACTGTGATTCTAAGTGGACACAACATGAAACCTCATCTGCACCTGCCTAGAACAGTTTCAATGCGTATGGCCTCTTGTTTATAGGAGCAAAACAGTATTTGTGATATTGATAAGTGATTAATCCCGTGGTGGTAAATCACCGAATGCCCAGATTTCTTAGAGGTAGCATCTGGGAAAAACCCCAGAGTAATTTCCAGAGAATAAGGTTCTGGAACATAACCCATCCAATCGTACGCTATGCCCAATATCCCCTGAGTGGGGCAAAGTATTTTAAAACACAAAATACATATTCATGCTGAAGCATGCAGACTTTGACTCATGCTAACTGCTAATTAAATCTGAATAAACTTTTCCAAATATTCTTACTCTGTGTTACTACACTTCTTTGATTTGACAGATCTTACTATCTAAAAACAATAAGGAAAACAATACTCAGGAACAGTGCATTAAATGTTGGCAGTCAGAACACAGAGGAAAAGAGATGGAGCAGTGGTTTCAATTCTCTGTACTGATGAAGTATCAAAACTTTAGAGTAAGAACTATCACTTGAACTACTGGTACTATTCTGGCCTGCAGTAGTCCAAGGATGACATCAGCCTTAGGCACCAAATAAAAATGAAAAACATGGGTCTCTTCTTCAACTGTGGAGTCAAAAGTATGACTATCACAAGAGAAAGGTCTAGTAAAACCCTCAGCAGCCAAGCCATCCATACCAAAATCTAGCAGAGTTAGAGCATTATTCTTAGACTTCCCCCATTTTGTACTTCAAAATACCACTTTTCTTCTAGAAAATAGATTTACATAAGGGATAATTGTTTACCACCTGCATTTGTACAACAGGACATTTTTTCCAAGTGTTTCATATATACCCATTTACTCTGCAGAAGATGGTATTAATTTTCCTTAGAATAGCAGCAGTTTTCAAGATCTACTGCAAGTCCAGAGGTTCAGATTGTTCATGAAGGATCCCTGAAAACATTTACATTCCAAGTGCAGCTCATGGAGAAAACTGTCATAACTACAGCAAAAGGGTAAGAAATGCTTGTGCAAATCAGCCATATTATTCTCTCCACTACTGCTGTTCAGAACAAATAGTCCAATGATTACAGTTCAGGCTATATTTAGAATAAAGTAAGCAGAAGGCGTTCTGCTGAGAACAAGATAGAATGGAAAAAAGATGACCAATTTTTCCATGAAGAACTTAAGCACAGTTGTTGATGGAAATAGCTCCATCTCTCTCCCCACTCCTTTCCAATGAGGTATACTCAAGGGGTTTGTAAATTTAAATTTTCCTTGCTTACTCCTAGTCAGAGAGAAGGAAAAGAAACCAGACAGCTATCCATTAGAGGAAACACTTTGATGTGACTACATGACTAATGAACACAGAAAAAAAAAATCTATTTCTGTAAACTTAGTAATCGATTTAGCATATACCTTATCCTCAGTGGAAGGGAGCAGAATCCTCTTGGGATGTAACACTATAATGGAAACCTTTCTCAGGAGAAATATGGTACAAGGCAGAGAATTATAAAAAAAAAATTGTTCTTACCAAGTACAAGTTTTAGTAGTCATATCTATGCTGTCACGTAAAACCCCACACTTCTAAGGAAAAGGTGATTTGCAGGATTTCTAAAATTCTTTTTAAAGCATGTTTTACTCAGACACAACTTTCAGAAGTTTTTCTGTAGCTATACAGTTTCATTGAAATATTGATCTTAGTTTCCCAAGCAGAAGCATGTTGTTTTAAGCTTTCCAATTTCTGGAAATTGAGCTGTGTTTAAAAGCTAAGATCACCTCACTCACTCTAATTCATCGTAACCTATGGTGGGTTGGCCATCCTAGTCTTTTATTCCAAAAATTACCAAGCCAGCACACGCAGTGAAAGATGCCAAATCATCTTGAGGAAAAACTCCACATATCTCTAAAATCAGTAACATTACTCTCACCCCAATTGAACAGGCCTCAAATGACAGAAGCTAGCATCTCAATGAAGAACAATAGTCACGCTCTTCTGCTGAGACAAATTAATTCCTTCAAATGAAAGACACACATTTTTTAATCCAAATCATTCCTCGTCTAGCAGAGTTAAATCTGAGGCTACAGTAGTGCCAAAACAACATACAAATGATGCACATTCTTTCACAAGACCGTAGAAAATACTATCTTCAGATTCCTCTTGCCTTCCTCTATCTACATATAGGTCTGTCCAGTCCAAAACATACTTCTAAAAGCAATTATCTCCCACTTTCTAAAGACCAGAGAAAAACGATAGCCTGGTCACAGGTGACAGCCACCAGCTCCTCACCACAGTGCTTACAGTTCATTCTACAACATTCCCAGCAGCACTGAGGCACTACAGTCCCTTCCTGTCAGGCTGTTCACAGCTCCTGAGGCACTCCTCCATAGGTCCGCCCACGATGTTGTCTAGGCAGAGGCAGTCAAATCCATGCCTCAAGACTGTTTCTGCCAAGAAGGAAATAAAGGTGATTGCCATAACCATTTCCCTTCTGAGGGGAATGGAGGGCCCTTTCTGTGAGCCAGACTCCACCTGGGTCTGTGGGCTACCTGCTTTAGCAGGGGAGGTTGGACTTGATCTCTTAAGGTCCCCTCCAACCCCTGTGATTCTGTGACCACTAAGGATGAGGAAAAGGCTGAGGTTCTCAGTGCCTTCTTCACATCTGTCTTTAAGAGTCAGACCAATTTTTCTCAGGGTACTCATTAAGAACAGTAAGTTGTATTGGGAGCCTATTGTCACTGGCTTATCCATATCTTTAGTGACCACATAGCAACAGAAACGAATATAAAGCATGGATAAAAACAAGGGCTATGCTTTCAGGAGGTGCAGGGGCCAAGAAACTGGGACTTTCTTTCAAAAACGGGCATGACACAGCCCATGAAAGATTTAATAAGATGTGTATTCCACCTGCACAGACAAAAAGATGTCATAACTGTAGGTTGCTTTCCTGTATTTTAACTGTGCAAGTTCTTCCCAGCTTCTGCTGAGCTGTGTGTCACCAATGCTGATCAGTGCTTCTTGAATAACAAATTCCCCATTCTCATTGTATTGTTCTTTTGAACCACAATTAGCAAAAGAGTAAATACCATAAAATATAACAGCCCTTTGACTTAAAACAATAAGGCACGTTGATACATAACATTCAATACACAAATGACTAACCAGCTTAACTGTTTGCATCAATGTCATCATCACCTCTGCGTGCACCAAGAACATCAAATACTGTATAATGACACTGCTATACAATAATAGTTCCACAGAATTCTGCCTGTGGGACTTACTGGCATTATAATGACTCCATGAAACTCAGTATGCTACTGGCTATAAAAAGTTGTGTTTTGCAGGCTTACACTCTGAGTGTTTATGTGCATATGTAAATGTTTTCACAGGTACACGTCCAGATGTGTGTTAGCCCACTCTACATCAATATTAAATATTCAAAGAGATTAATTGTTCAATAATCACTGAACATTCTAAAATAGATTTTGAAGTACTTAACATTGAATAAGTGCCAGGATAAACTTGTTCTTGAATTACAGTTCAGGTTGGATCTTCAAAAGAGCCTAAGGCCCAAAAGTAAATACAGGATCTAGCTCTAAGTGAACTGACAGCAGGTGGAGGATTCAATATAACTTTGTTGGCATGGAATTCTGCTCTTCTCAGCAGAAGAAATTAGCATTCATGGAACTCCATAGTGAAGCTGCTGAATGGCCTTAGTCATCAACTATAACAAGCTTGGCTAAAAAGTTGAGCACAAACACAGTGCAAACAAAATCACAATGCTAAAACTTCTGAACATTCAGTATCAAGCATCTGGAAACTTCTACTGTTGCTGAACTTCATGCAGAATTGCTACTTAAGTGACTACAAAGCTCTTTCTATTAGAAATGAGAACTTACCATTGCGGGTATTGGCTTTATACTCCAGTTTGCTTTAAATAGTGGGAAGCATTTCAGCTATCTCTCCAAGCCTGTTCATTTACAGAGTTCCTCTTGGACCCTGCATCCTTAGACTACATACAGAACTCATCCTTCCAGCACTCTGAAATTAATTCAATCACTTTGTTAATATTACTCAGCAGGGAGTACCTCAGCTGCTGGTGCATAGTTTTAGCACCCAATTACTGAGTAAAATAAAAATGCATCAAATCAACAACTCCGTACAGCCAAATTTTTCCTGAGAAAAATCTGGGCCACCTTTCTTCAGGAGCTAATCATAAGGGCCAGCATTATGACAGAAGAACCATTCATAGCTATGATCTGAAGAGGCCTCCAAGGTTGTGGTTACTAATCAAGTAGAGAGGAACATCTGCAGATGCTGCAGTTGAGTCAACTCTTCCTCCTATGTAGTTAGGAATTGCTTGTACCTCACGTAACAACAGTTAGATAATCACTAGAATTAAGTGGTCAGTACTAATATCAATTTTAAATGTGAATGTGACAATTTGGAAATGGTTCAGAGAACAGTTAAATAGTATTATTCAAGGCTTGGAAATCTGCCTGAGAGTAAAAAGCTTAAGCACTTAATCTATTTATTTTATCAAAGAGAAGGTTAAGATGTGACCTGATTATGGTTTATAAGTAGCTACACATGAACAGACGGATTAGACAGGCATTTACTCTAGCAGAGAAATGCATGACCAGTTCCAAGTGCTGGGAACAAGGTTAATGCATAAATTTTTAAATGAGAAAAAATAATCATTAAGATGATCTATGAGAGGGTAAGAGATGTTTTTTTTTTTGTTTGTTTTGCATTATTTTTGTGATTGCTAATGTTTAGTCATGAAGTATGATTTCATGAAACGCATTTATTAGCTGAAACTATATGGCCTGTTATTAGAAGAACTGTCCATACCACCTTAGGACATACAAAGCTTTCATATTAGGGAAACATTTTCACTTCAGGTGGCAAATCGATCAAAAACAGCACTCAGCTACTATGCACAGCTAAGGAGCTGTCAAAGAGAAAAGGTAGCTACATCATCTCATCTATATTTCTGTATAAAATCAACCCCACTTTGAAGCAGCGACACACAGATATAGATAAGCATATACACTCGAATCCTGGTTTTGACTGAAACAAGATTCAATTTTTATCATAGTAACTGATGCTGTGTTTCAGATTTAGGATGAAAATATTGATAGCACACAAATATTTTAGTCGTTGCTCAGTAGTGCTTTCACTGAGTCAAGGGCTCTTCAGTTTCTCATGCTGAGCGGCTAGCAAGGAAGCCAGAAGTGCAGAAGCTGGGAGGGAGCACAGCTAGGACAGCTGACTCCAAGTGGCCAAAGGGATGTCCAGCGCTGCATGGCACCACTCTGAGCAACAGAACAGAAGGGAGTTAGCTGGTGGTCTACTGGTACATGGGCAAAGGCTGTGTATCAGTCAAGTGGTAGTAAGCAATTGTCTCTCTCTCGTGTTGTTTTGTTTTTAAACATTCCTTTCTATTTCTTTTTTCATCCTCCACTCTTATTAAACCATCCTTACCTCAACTGATGAGCTCTCACAGTTTCATCTCTTTTCATCCTCTTCCCCATCCCATTACAGGAGAGTGAGGAAACAGCTGTGCAGTGCTTAAATGCCTGCCAGATTAAATCACAACCAACTGTACATATACATGGGGCATGAAGATGCACATACACAGACTTTAATTCAGGGAATAACAATGACACAATACACTTCTCTTGAAGAGTAAGAAATTGTTAAAGCTAGTAAAGCATTAAAAGAGAACTAAAGTTTTATGCTAGTAGGTGCATCAAATAATTAAACTGAGTTGGGACTTCACTACTGAAAACAATCAAAGGAGAATTATACTGTATGGTATTTACTCCTCAGCTAATTGTGTTTCAAAAGAAGCACACAAAAGAAGAACAATGCAATGAGAAGGGGGAATTTGGTATTCAAGAAGCATTGAACAACATTGGTGACACACAGCTCAGCAGAAGCTGGGAAGAGCTTGCACAGTTAAAATACAGGAAAGCAACCTACAGTTATGAAATCTTTTTGTCTGTGCAGGTGGAACACACATCTTATTAAATCTTTCATGGGCTGTGTCATGCCTGTTCTTGAAAGAAAGTCCCAGTTTCTTGGCCCCTGCACCTCCTGAAAGCATAGCCCTTGTTTTTATCCATGCTTTATATTCGTTTCTGTTGCTATACGGTCACTTAAGATACAGGTAAGTCAGCAACAGTCGGCTCTCAATACAATTTACTGTTCTTAATGTTTCTGCAGAAATTTTCTCTACCGGTATCTTTTTCCATAGACGTGCATTAAATGCTCTTTGCAATGCCCCTGCCATCCCCCTAAAGTTATGAGAGGTAGTTTTATGAGATTTTCCTAAGTTGAAAATATTTTTTTTCTTTCCTCCATCCACCTACTCAGATACCTGACCAAGCAAAAAAGACTTTTTAGGACTTACAATGGAAAATATAGTTTAGTTGATGGGGTTTTTTTCTTGTTTTGTTGTCTTTTTAAAAACAAAAACTTTACAGTACTGATTTGCTGGAATGTGGTTAGTTTATATTTTCACACAATATGTCTGCTTTGTCTGTTACAACAATACAAAAACACAGACTAAACTTTAGCCACTTCATTTCCAAGACAACTGATTATTTTTTTTTTAATCAGTCCTTTTCACTAAAAATACCAACTCAGTCAAGAGGGATGACAAGCAGCAGCTTACTCTCACTACTACAGCAAGTTAGGAAGAAAGACAAAATACAATATCAAATGAATAAAGTCTGAAATTAAAACATGATTTAATAAACACAACAAAATCAAAATGCAAAAAAAATTAAATTAAAAAACACTTGTAAAGAAATGATGTGGACTCTATCCTTGCACAAACCTTTCTTCCTCAGCAGTTATGGCAGATATTCAAAAAGCAGGTGCACGCTCCTACATTCCCTTCCTGATGATCTTATGGTGAGAACAGCAACACCCAGAAAAGGGAGAAATTAGGCAGTCCAAAACAGTAATTTTTGTTAATGTCTCCAAATATTCTACAGACATTCCTTATTATTATTCAGGGGAATGCCATCCCTATGAAAACACAAATGAGACATGTTCTGTCATGATTTTAAGTATGATTTAGCGCTGGCTTGACAACAATAACCGCAAGCAGCCCAAAAGCCCTTAAATGCCTGTTGTTTTACTTTCAGCAGTGCACAATCTTAAAAAAAAAATAGATAGGAAAGGGGAATGAAATTTAAGTGGACAGTAAGATCTTCTGAAGCTGTCTGGAGTACAATCTTTGCTGCAGTGATGAGGTTCATAGCCATTGCTTGCCCCTCTGGCTTCATTCACTCTAAAGAAGGAATTGTTTCACTGCTCTCTCTTTGTTATACGATTGCAGCTCCCCTGCTGTTCTCATCTAGCTGTTTACCAGCTTGTGACTACATGTGCACTAGCCAGAATATAAGCCACAAAAGGTGCACAGTTCTGTGGTTCTCTTTGCTTTGCACCTTCTTTGCTTGCCAGAAGATGATGCAGCACACTGCATTTCAACAGTTATATTTTGGAAAGAATGATACAACATGATTAAAGGTGTATTAAAGCCAGCCTCTTGGCTCCAAAGTTGTGTGCCTCACTCAATAAATTAGATGTGACAGGTCTTTACTTTAACAGGCCTATCTTGCAAGACAGTGTGCTGTTGCTTCACTGCCCCTGTGAAATTCAGTTTTGCTTTATGTTGTGCAGCAGAAGAGTTGCGCTAGGATTACTGATAGTATGATTAATCATCTTCACTTTATAATAATCCCAGAAGATATATAAATGAATGGTGTGTACTGACATAATGAACCTCTCAAAAATAGCATCACAGTAGAAGGCGATGATTTGCATACCGCATTTTGCATTCAGAACTCAAGCTTATGTGAAAGATGTGCGACATCAACTTTTGGGAAAACAACAATTCCTCTATCTCACTTTTGTTTCAGCAGAGACATGAGACATTCCATTTTCCTCATACATTAGTTCTAGGTAGAAACAAAGAACTGAAGTTACACATCACGTAAGTGACTACTAAGCAGAGGATTAAAAAAAACCCTCAGTTCTCTATCATTTCTTTTGATTTAAATGTGAAGACGTATTACAATTGTGTTTTGGGTTGAAAGGAAAAACAAACTGCAGAATTATGCCTGAAAAATATTTCACATACTGTGTTTTTGGAGTGCCAAAGCTAGAAAGTTATTTTGTATTACTCCTCTTCAGGTAGTGCCTCTTCTATGATCTGCCTCTGCACTACACACCACGGCTTATGTTCTACCACAGTGTTTTCATGACAGACATCTGGTCCTAAAAAGATAGCACTGGAAATGGAGATGCATCATTTCTCTTGGATGTTAAGCTCCAATGCTTCATCTTATTTATTTTATGCTTTATTTTTGGATTTCTGCTATTTTAACTGTCATATGGCTTGTGTTCTTTCTTTCATGTCTACAACAGAAGTACATCAGTACAACATCTTCAGAAAGATACTTAGAACTACCAACTTTAAATTTAATTGTCTTATTGGTAAGCTAAGTATATATATATATATTTTCTTTTAGCAACAGTCACAAGGATATCTGAGAACATGGAAACATGCTCCAGTATGTTAGATGGTGTGGTACTCCAAACACCATCCAACTAAGATGTCTAAAACAGCAAAGCTTAGAGTGATAAAGCATCACCCGAAAACAAGCCAAAAAGCCTGTTTTGTATGCTGCCTTCTGCTGATTCAGAAACGAACACACCAATTTGAAAAAAAAAATATCTAGAAATGCCATATTAGGAGGAAGCCAAACACCTCAGATGGAATAATTTATTAACATCTTCATGCTCTGACTTTTAACACAGTTATTCAGGTTAGCCATGACTGTGCTCCACTAGCAGAATACATTCATACCCAACGCCGCACTAAGATTTGGCAGAGAAAACTGCCAAGATCAAGTGAACTGTCAACAACACACATACTGTCAAGGTCTCTCTTGACTACTAAAGAAAGGTCTTCTGAAAGTACTGTTTACTTTTATCAACATGCATCTTAAACTTTGTAAGATGGTACCAGGATTCTAAAGAAGATACAATATCCATGATATTTGCATTCTCTGTATCCTGGAATAGTAAAAAACAGTCACCACAATGGTCTGCTTGTGAAGGGTCATACTGCAAGGCTATGGTTGCCCTTTTCAGCTTCAGTACATCATAATCTATGACACCTTGCTTATCTCCATCTAGTAAGGGCCAAAAGGGGAGAAGAAGATTGCCTTGCTGACCTCCAAATCCTCATAACACTTTGCAGCTTTACACCATGGCTGAATCTCACGCTTCAGGGCTTCAGCCAGATGTTGGAAAGATCAGCAACAAATACTGCTTTGCAGTTTCCTGCATTCAGGCAGGCCTTCACATAGAGCATGAGAGATTGGTCACAGGTTCAAAGCAGATGGAAAATGAAGCAAAACTGGAATCCACCTCTGGATACCTGACTGGTACGTACCAATTCACATGCTGAAGGTATAATCAACAACCACACCATCCACAGATGAAAAGGCTTCCCTTGTGCTAGATGAACAAGGGCCTTTGATTTGTTTTATTAGTTCCCCCCCCTCCAGTACAGAACAGGGGCTTTCCCAGGGGACACTTGGGCACATTTCATATAACCCAGTCAATACAGAGAATTCAAACATTACTGAAAGCTTCCCTGCTTTGCTTGCAGCTTATGGGATATAGTCTCCCAAGGACCAAAATACTTTCATTACAGTCTCTGAGCAAAATATGCTGCCTGTGATAGACAGAAGGTCAGCACACGTTATCTAGAGGCCCTTCCCTGCCCTTACTATGAACTGTCTGGCTTTTACAGGGACAATTCCAAAGATTATTTTTAGTTACCACTGTAGAAATGAAGTACTTTTCTGCTACAATCTGCTGACATTTCTTGTACTAGCATCATGTATGTATACATACAGATCTTTATTCATATACACATGGGTGTACATTTGTATGCTCACACTCTAACATAAATATAACAAAACAGCATACACAACAGTAACTTGTTTGTTTTTTAAATTTTTAAATGATTGATTATCTTGTTCCTGGACCAGCTTAACCCAAAGGGAAAACATGAACTAAATTGCCTGTGGGTTTGCTCTCAAACAGCTCTCTGTGCTGGACAGGAGGCCAAGACTATGAATCATGCACTGGTCATCCACTCAAACAGAAGCAATAATAGGCAGTCTGAGAACAGTATCCAGCAGCACTGCTAGAGTTCAGGAACTGTGTTTCTACTGCATGCCTCTGTTTAAAAAGGCTTTTTAAAAAAGTGGTATTAAGTGCAGTTGCTTTAGGCCAAGTTTTGGGTTGAAAGGAACTACATCAGAAGGAAACATGCTGAACAAATTAACTCCCTTCCACTATTTCACTTTCAAGCACTCTAATTAATGTGAATGTAGATAAGTGAAAAGTCAAATAGTTAGAATTGCTTATTCTGAGTTTGCAACTTTGGAAGGGTCGATTCCATAAACATAAGCAAGAAAATACATGCACGTGTGAAATGGCTCTTAATAGTTTATGAATATTGTTTTTAAGTTGTCCATTCAAAGCATTATTACATAATTTTTTGCTTTTAGACTTTGAATGAAACTTGCTAAGTGGTTTGTCTACACTGCTTCTTTGCTCAGGACCAAATCTAGAGGTTTATATTAAGTTTGTCTGCAGCCTACTCTACAGAATAAAAAGCAGTCAAAATTGCAAAAAACAGATCATCTTACGTCAAAGAAAAGGAATGAGTAATTTGCACTAAGAAAGCACAAAAAAGGGAGAACAGGTCACAGAATACAGTCCCAGCCCACTGGCTGTGAAATCATAAGCTGTTTTGGGGTTTTTTTTTGTTGTTGTTGTTGCACTCTAATTATCCAAAAAAATATTATTAGAAGCATGTTTAAAAAATTAAGTAGTCACACTATATTCCTCTCAAAATGCTTAGTTTTTATATCACCTCTTTGTTATTTTCAGATATCTTTCCTGTATATATAACATCAAACAGATAAAGTTTCAGACCTTCAGCTACAAGACAAAAATTGAAGCTAACAGCACTTATATATATATATATTTATATTTCCAGGATCAGATCCTTCTCAATAATATCACTTTCAGTTAAGAATAAGATGCATTAAGAAATTGTAAAGGAAATAACAGAATTAATGAAAACATTGATAAACGTACACATTCACCCTGACAGTTACAGCATTAAGTCATCGTATCACTGCATATAACACTGTCTAGTCTTCATTACATCTTGAGAAATATATTTAAAGCCCCTCTGCTAAATATTACTTTGTCAGAAAATCCTTTTAGCCCTTGTTTGCATCCTACACTTTACTTAGACATCTTGAAATCACAAAAGCCATCCACAAAGAGAGATTTAAAAATCATTACCTTAGAATACTTGTTTAATAGAAAGTGATGGCTTAAATGCTACAATATGTTCCTTGAATATCTTCACATTAAGTGGTAATTGAACAAAAAGCTGCCTGGCCCTCTTCAAGGGCAAGTCCCACAAAGCTCCTCATTATCGTAATTTCCAATTTGGAAGCCAAACTAAATAACAAGAAGTAATTTGCCAATTAGAACTTCCTGCTCTTTTTCTCTTTATTCCTTAAACACCATTCAGGGGCTGAAGTAGTCAAACACTTTTAGCTTCAAAACCGCAACTGAAAGAATTTAATTTGTGTCTCTCCATGGTGAACCTGTCAAGAGCTAGCAGTGATGCATACCATGTCCCGATACAACAGTTGCTCTTAAAGATGGAGTTCCCCATGTAATACCGAGGGTGTTTTTTCCCCCCCCACTCATTCCCTTTATTTTACTTCCATTAGGATACACTTTTTTTTTTTTTTTTTCTCTCCAAACTTTAAGACTTCTGATCCAGAATTTCTGACATACGGAAATGTTCTTGGGACAAAATTTGTCTTTGGCGTTTGAGAAGCTTTTAGAAAAGCAGAAGGTACGTAACGATAAAAACAACACAAAAGAGTGCTCAGCAGAAACAAGGTTCCATTCAGCCAGCAAAAACCACTGAGCCCAGATCATTCCAGACAGATTTACAGCTTCAAAAACTGCTGTTCTGGCAGCTGTGTATGGACTGTTATATGCCTTCTTGAGAATTCAAATTCTGACCAAAAATAATGAAATCAGTTTGTTTTTCAGAAGCTCATTGGAAACGTGCACTTGGAAGATCAAGCACAGGTGTATGAGATGGATGGCACAGTACAGCAGTGATGCTCAGATTCTGGACTACAACTTAAAAGTCCAGTATATAGAAAAGTATACTATTGCCCTGTCACCTTGGCTTTTTTGTTGCTGCTGTTGTAAACCTGTGTTAATTTCAAAGGAGGCAGAAGAAACATGAATGGAAATGAGATGTTTCTTCTGCCCCCTTTGTAAAAAGCTTAAGCTACAATGTCAATCACATTGGGCTAGCTCAGTTGGCACAGCAGTCTTATCATGACATCATGTGAGTGGATGAACTATCTTGTTAAGATCAAGCACCACACTAATGTAATTGCAGTCCATTTGGTAGGTGAGCAAGCAAGCAAGCTTCTTCAGAGTATGCTGCCATACTCTTTGCATTATACCATCGTGGGCCAGAAGAAAACACCCAGGGAGGAAAACATCAGATACTGTTAATTTTGAGGTCAATAAGTATCTCAAGCTATAGATGCTTCACAACTGAAAGTTGGGGAACTTCCATTTTAGTCTACATGTATCACCATTTCAATTACGAGTCACTAGGAGAAAATCTAAAACTGGGCAAAATTCAGAGCTATGATATAGAAGCAACATATAACCTGACGTTAAGTACTCAATTTACAAAGGGCAGTGGATAGCAAATATAAAACTGAACATCAGTTCATCGCAGTAGAACGCAATTAACCACTACATATATTGAACCTACGATTTTTCAGATGCACTGAGAGTACAGTGCAGAATAAAGTGAGCCTAAATTCATGGGCTGTTTGTAGAATAACTACTGATAATAAAAGAAAGGCATTTTGTTAGATAGTTGAAAATACTGCATTGCTATCAAACACTGACATTTTCAAGATTTTTTATGAAGATAAAGCAGCATTAAAAAAAATAACCAGCAATCTAGAGCAATGTCTGCACACTTTTTATATGCCTGTGGTAACAAATTCCATACATGAAAAAATATGTAATAGTTTAGTCTCTACATATATGCCCTGTTAATAAAAATCAGTGGGATTACTCGCTTAAGGAAGTTATACGGTCTTTTCCTTTTGTTTAGAGAAGGCTTTCCATTCCACTTTGAGATTAGCAGATCGATCTAACGAGTGTCTGATATTTCCTGCAATACTCTTTTGCAGAAGAATGATAGGGAGGATATAACAACCTACAGATTAAATGGTTCATTGAGAAATCAGGGCTTATAGAACATCACTTTGCTACAGCATGTCCCAGAAAAGAAGGTATGCTATTTTAAATACACCAAAATGTTAGAACTTCAGACTCATGTTAGAATTCACAAATTTATGAGCTCTTAATGCTCATATTGCATTCATATCAAATGCAATTTTGCAATTATTGTGCCCATTACAAATGACTGTTTGTCCCTATTATCTGTTATTCTACTGGATAACCAGTAGATAAATCCTTCCATTTTTAGGGAAAAACAACTGAAAAACAGAAGGATATATGCTTACCTCATAAACACTGTGTAAATATCATGGGATAAGCTGTTTAAAACAAGAGTTTTTCAACTTTGTGATGCAGCTTGTGCAGCTATTTTGTGGCAAAAATGTAAGGCAACAGAAGAGTTGCGAACTAGAGTAATCAACCAAACATAATCAATTTATACCATACAGCCTGAGTAGCTGAGCTAAGTTTAATGTAGGTAACAGATAGCTTTTGTTTTTGAAATGACATACAGAAAATACAGCAGAACACATATGGATAGTATGCTTGCTGGTTAAAACATTCTGCAAGGAGTAACAACAAAACTGCAAACATAAAGGATCCACACAACCCAGAATACGCAGCAACGATTGTGGCTTACACTGACTTATCTAAGGTAGGTTTCACCCAGACAGCAAGGGGATATATCCTTTCCATGATGTGGAACAAACTGCTGATCTGAGCAGCTCTCCTTGTCCACAAAAATTACATAAGACAAGGGGAAAAAGTGAGAGAATAAGCACCTCTATATACTAATACGTAACATCATAAAGCTAAGCTATTTTCTTTAAGCCCACCTTAATAGCCCTTAACCTTCTCCATTTCAACACTGAAGCCTTTTTCAGCATGGAGACCTGCTGGTTCCTAAGCATATACAGCTTGTCTGACTGAACAGGTTTACTGTTTTAACACTCAGCTTAAATTCCAGAACTTTCCCGGCACAGTCCAGTCAAAACATTCTTTCCCTTGCTAACCTTTGCAACGTATAATAGGCATGTGGATATCAAACTATTGCCTAGTGACTGTAGCTGCACATAAGGCTTCACTATTATAACTATGAAATAACAAGAGAGAGTCACTAAATACACTTGTAATAAAGCATTACATCTCTATTCAGTGATATCCTATATATATTAGAACGTAAGTTGCAATCTCCTTTAAATACAAACTCTAGCGGGAAAGATGAAACACAGCATCTAGTGATCTCAAAATAGAACATAAAATGAAAAGGTGTGAAAAACAAAGGTCCTTTCATAGGCCATCCAAATAATATAGCTAAATGCTTCAAGATCAGTCTTGCTGTGATTACTCTGAGAATTGGCTTACTCCAGAGTAATTCCCAAAATAAGAACTTATTAGGCTTCTTGAATTTCAGAAGTCCTTGGCAGTTCTCCTCAACACAGTTAATCAAATAATACCTCCTAAGGGTTCTTCTAAGATAACTTAAAAAAAAAAAATCACATTTTCGTAGTACTCTAGGAATTACGGCCCAGTCTTTATACATGGGTTAATAACCATGAGCAGTAAAAAACTATGAAACCATAGTTTGTTTGGGGAAAAGATAAATTTATGTACTTAAAGTAACATCTTTGTAACTGTAATGTGATGGAAAGCACAACAACAGCAGAGCAGCAAGATCCCATGCTGCAGTGAGGGAGGATTTGCTCATGCACAGCAGCAGTAGGCACAGAAATAAAGAAGCTGCTTACCTTCAAGAAAGCCTCAGATAGGCAGGGATCTCCAGTAGGATACCCTTGCCTCCACTGCCAACCCTTAAATGAGGTCTGGGAAGGGGTGGATCCTGGCTCCACTCCTTCCAGTCACTCAAGTCCATTGCATGCACCTGAGCTCCCCTGAGTTGGCCCTGCCTTCCCACCAGGTGCTCAATCACTGCTTCAGGCCGTGCCTTAGCATTGCCACTACAGAAAACTTCTAATCTAATTTAAAAGCATGCATCAGAAGTAAGGAAAATTGAAGGGAAGAAAAAGAATGAGCAGGGGAAACGGAATAAAATACTAAAGCAAGAAATACTTATGTAAGTCTACACTAAAGCTTCAAGGAGTTACTTTTGCTCTATCTTGAAAATATGAAAAAAATATAAATGCTTGCAGTAATATTCTCTAGAAACAATATACCATTATGCAGGATATGTTACAAGCATAGATGTCAAAGTATGTAAATGATGGTGATATCCCAGTTCCATGTGATACAGGTATTACCAGTTTGATTTTCAGGGCAGGTAAAATTAGGACAGTGTTGATATTTCTGTTTGCTTCCTAAAAGAATGGAACTGACTATGATGTGATGTTCCAAAATTGGTTGCCTTAGAGTGGCATACAGGGGACAGCAGCAGACAAAGCCCTTAAACCTGATTACTGGAGTAGGAAATATCAAATAAAGAACTCAGTCACAACTGCTTTCTGAGCCACTCACTGTTCATCTTTTTAACAGGCATATTAGTCTTCTGAATGACTTCACAGTCACATAATCCAGCGTCATTCAAAACACTGTAATTTTCCTATCAGACAGCTGTGGATTAATGAGATAGTACCTAAAGACCCAAAGCTGTCTGTAGCAACTTAGTCGTTAGCTAAGTCAGTTTTCAGATGGAATTCAGGCAGGCAGTGAAATTTTACATACCTGCAGAAGCCTGGGAAATATTTGTTTTACTTTAAAGAAAAAAAAAAAAAGAAAAAGAAAAAGAAAAGCAAGCCTATTTTAGCTTCCAGTCCTACAATACATTTCATATGGTTAGCCACGACAGGCCAAAGATTTGCAGATAGCTGAGGCCCAAGTCAGGACTCCTCTTTACCTCTCTCAACCTCACCATAGAAGTAAAATGAGACATTTGCAAAGTACTGCTTTCCTGACTTGTGCCTGCAGTTCATTTGGCAGGATCTCTTTGGGTTGCCCATGCACACTGGCCTTTGTTTCTGGAGACAGTACATACCAAGAAAACTCATGAGTGGAAATGGAAGGAAGGAGGCTGTAATAAACCAGTTTCTCATGACTACTTTCCATTCCTGGTAAGTAAATTATTTCTGTGGTGTGCTGCATGGGAAAAAAAAAATGCTTATGAACAGGAAGTCTCTGTCACACTAGTTCAGCCTTAAAGTTTTTATAAAGAATATATAGCCAATTGTAATATTTTATTGTACCAATTAAAAGCATTAGCTGGAAAATTCAGATTATGGTTGTATAAACACTAAAAATATATAGCAGTGTACCTACAGAGCAACAGTCCTCTTGGCTGTCCCTTATACTCCGCCAGATGATACAGTGGTTCTATTCATCAAAAACACCTGCTTGCCACACAAAACCAGCCTTCCTAATTGGCACTTCATTGGCACTAGGTGGGAAGCTGATGCTCAGCACAGGGAACGAATTGCCCTTGGAGTCCAGAAAAGCATCATTTGGCAACACAGCTGAGATAAATTGTGTTGTACCTGCTCTGCTAACAAGCATTCCTATTCAGTAAAAGCAACTAAGCACACACGTAAATACAGCTCTGTTCAAGGAATTACACAAGCACAACGTAAATGGCTCCTGACTTCAGCACATCACAGTGCATGTACTCACATCCTATCACATCTCTTCTTTCCCAATCTCAGTAAAGCCAAAGACATGCTACAGAAGCAGATGGAGGCAGATGTTCCGAGCTGGCACTCACTTTGGCTATATCCATATGCGCCCACATAAACCCCTGTCCATTAAGTCCCTCTGTCTGTGCCATTTTGCAAGAGCTCTAACTGGAAATGTCACTGTTTCTCAATGTCTTAGCCAGCTCCTGCACTTTCATCAACTCACTTGTTCCCACTGAATTTTTATTTTTAATTTATTCTTTTTTATTTTTTAATAATAGAGAGATAGTGACAAGCTGTTCAGATAGGGGTTTCAGAGGTTTATTTTGGGAGCCAGGAAAAGCTAGAGAGGAAGTTCTGAAGGCATTCCAGTACTAGGAATTGCCAGGTACAACACTGGAGCACCTATGAGCAAAAGACCAGATCCTACTGGTTGCTAATATTGTATTTGGAGATCAGCTTTAACTCAGTAATTACTAAGTCATATTCAGGAAACCTATTTAAGGCAAATAGGTTATGCAGCATTTAATTAGGAAATACTTTATAGGGTAAGATGTTTCCTTCCACACAATGCTTCTCTCCACTTAGCATTTAGAGATAATGCTCTCTGCTTTGAAGCACGTTTGTTAGCATATGAAATATTCACTACAAAGCACAATTACCATATATGTAAAACCAGCTGCATAAGAATGACTTTCAATTAGAAATAATTTTAATTACAAAATTAAGGGAAAATTCATTAGCCTCACTGTTTATTTTGGTAATTTTCTAGAGATCACATTCCAGTGGGATAAAAGTTAAATTAAGCAGGGACTCCTTGAACTTGACAAACTTTACATTATACACTTCAGACCTGAACGAAGAATCCCACTAGTCCCAGTAATACATGAATTAATAATTGTAGCAAATACATAAGAGAGCAGATCAAATACCATTTTGAAATAATTCATATCCCACCAATCTTACTATTGAAATACTGAAGTAGCTAGCTTTAAGTTCCATAATTTAATAAACCATTTAATTTTCAAATGAAATGTTCCCAGGTCTCACTTCACATCAATTACTAATACTGGGAAGTAACACAGTTATTAGAATTGGAAACATTCAATTGCAATAAAGAAACTGAATTATGATTGCTTCAAAACAAACAAGTTGTTTGCATCTTCTGTTTTACCTGAAATATTTTTCTTGCCCAAATACATACTAATTTATTCATCTATGTATTTATGAAGTACTTATCTTTGCAGAATTTATGCACTATGACAGTGCTTCAGTATTTATGTCCAGTTGGCCTATACAAAAATGAAAGGGCACCTAGAAAAATGCAGAAAAAAAAGCAGAAACGCTTGGAAGCAGAAGCCATATTCAACACATCTCATATAAGCACCTAAAAATTGACTCTGCCACTACTGCTTGAGCAGGCTGTTGATAAGGTTGAAATGATCTTTCAGCAGTTTTGTGGTAGTACCACTGGATGTGTCACTGCAACATTCCACAGCATCACTTAAAGAGCCCGCAACCCAGTCCAGCTACCCAACAGCTGGCTGCACCAAAGAGGGGCAGGATGAAAGGTTGACCATGCACCTTGCCCTGTAGGCAGACACAGATGTCCTAGCAATATAGCTAAACAAGGATAGAAGTGATGCAGATTGGATCTCCTTCACCACTAAAAATGGAAATAAATTAGCACTAGACCAATTCAAACAAGAGCAGACAATATATTTGGTGAACCATCCTGCCTAAGAAAGACAGCGTCCAGGATAAACTTGCAAGGCTGTTCTGGTCTTTCATTCATTCAGCCTCCAAACAGAAACTAATATGCCATGATGACTAAGAGCACAGTAAGCATTTTTGCTGATGCTACCTGAGGCAACATGTTGGGTAGTGTACAATAGGAAAAGTTTTAATATATTACTGTTTCTCGAGAAGTTCACTGGCAACAACTTTTACTCAATTTACACTAGGAAAAGCTAAAAAAAAAAAACCCTCAAAGATATTTATTAAGCTGTTCTGGGACAGCTGGCTTGCTTTGTTTTTTGTTTTAAACTAGAAGTGCCAAGGCATTCTAAAGAAACTGAAAGGTTTCCTGTACAGCAAAGCTGACCCTCCCATCTAACCCCTAACCTACTAGGAAAAAAGCAGCACATTCCAGATCCCCATTTATCACTTAATCTGTCATAAATTACTTGCAATGCTATAAGGCAACAGGTTCTAATCCAGTAAAATACTAGAACTCCAGAAATTTTATTCAGGCTTAGGTTTCAATTTTAAACACCAACACCACCAAATGTGCTTTACTATAAGAGCTGGTTTCAACAGCAGTAAGTCCTATGTACTCATAATGCAGAGAACAGCAAAGCAGCATTTTATAGCAAAGTTTGGTCCTACATAAGCAGCACTGTGAGTACTAACAGAACATACTGAAGCAAAGCATTCCAGTGACCCTGCCTGTTCTTCCAGCTCCAGCTATTTCATGCTGTTATTCTGGTTTTATTACTATACTTTCAAACATACACGTAAATACAAAACCACTGGATAAGTTTCAAATTTAGATTCATCTCTTAGCTCTTCCATTCCATATCCAGAGAAATTGCACTGGTTTTCCATTAAACAATCCTGGAGTTGCCCAGTATTTCCAGTTCTAATTCTGAATCTATTCAGTTGAGACATTCTTGCAGTAGTTTATAACAAACTATTAGGTTAGTTCACAAAATGCCTTTACAATACCCTGGAGCGATTCTGCACAGAAGACTACTGTAATAGTAATATAAGAAAAATGGTGCAAGTAGTCTTCTTGAGGATAAGATCTGCTGAAAGCATTTACAACATTTTGGGTACTATTCACTTGCCAGCCCTTCCATTCTATGTTTCTGTTTATTCCCTCTTGCATACATACACATACATTCAACTCCATCCGGCAGATGTGTTAGAAAAGAACATACCTTATATAGTTTCACAAAATGGAAAAAAAAATAAAAATAACCAACTGTCTTCTATTTAAGGTAAGAAAACCATCTATGGGAAAGTAATCAAAAACAGATAAACATATAGTACATGTGCTTTCAGAGTACAAAATGTTACAGGGTTTATGTTAAGAAGGTGCTTTCCCAACTGTTGGCCTAAAGAGGCAGAAGTGAGCTGCTCCTACCAGTTGTCACTGCCAAGGCTCAGTGAGCAAGCTCTAATTTGACCCTTTTGAAAAATATGCAATTAGAGACCCATAAAAGGAAGTATTTAGACACAACTGTTTAGCAGACTGGACAGCCTAGTATGTAGGTGTCAAGTGAAACAAAAACATAAAGGAGCTTTCTGAAGAGCTTTGTTTGTTCCAGATAAAAGCAAAAACCTTTGAAGATCCAGCTTTTGAAGTAGTCTTCATAGGACTAAAATATGGACAGTGTAAAACATATCTTTATTTCCACTGACTCTACACCTCCCCCTATCTCCTTCCTGTCCCTTTTCTTGAAGGGAGCTCACAAAAAAGTCTGGGAAATCTAAGTAGATAGGCAAGCACTTAAACAGCAATCAATTGAGGAACAATCCACTAAGGGATGTTCAGGCACCTGTCAATTAACTACAAACATCTTGGAGCTTTATCTTATTGCATTTATATTCTAATGTGAAGCATCAGAGCTTTGCAAATAGCTTAGATATATGCATACATTCTGCTTAGTTTTCCAAATCAATACTGGAACTGCTGGCCATTCCACATCAATGGCATAAGACATAAGAGCATGGCTTACAAACAACATGATGGAATTTTGCACTGTTAAATTATTATCAATAATATTAATTAAGTTTGCAAAATTTCAGTTATATATTCTTTTATCTGAATCCTGACAGAAAATGAAATATTTATGCAGTGAGAGAAGTCTGATATGACCTTACCAAAGTTTGTACGAGCGCAACTTAGAAGAAAGAACATCGCACTACTGACACACAATGAGAAGCATGTTGGACAAATCATAATTATAACCATTCCTAAACATATTCATTCAAATTACTTTCCATTAATTTTTTGAGTTATTTCCAATGATATTCTTACTACTACTAACATACTACACAAAAGCACTGTAGAGATGATATCTTTCAAAAACCTACATGGATTACTTACTTCAGATCAACACTCAAAAAAAAAAAACAACTTCATGAATTTTCAGTCAAATCCCTACTTCAAGCATTCACTCATGTTTGCCACAGGGAATTTCAGGACTAGTTTTGTTTATGAGATCTCATTTGTTGAAAGCCAGCAGGAACAAATCTAATATTAGAAGTTTCTACCTTTCCAGATTTAAGCAAGACCAAGAACCTGACTATACCTGGAAATTGTTACAGTAACACACTCACAAAGTTTCAATGGGTTAGTTCACAAATATAATAACTTAATTGCTTAACTACATTTTCAATAGGTCTGTGGATGGAATAGAAGACAGTCTCCCATCCATGTTCTGCCCCTTCTCAATGTATCCTTCCTTGTGTTCTCTTCTAGACAGTGTATTAAAAGGCAAATTCATCAGCTGCTTTAAGTTGTGATGACATAATAATTCTCTGTCTTCTCCCTCCACACCATAATTTTTCACCTATGTAATATTCATTATATGTCACTGTATACTAGCTGATGGTAGAAGTAATCACTTATCAATTTCTTCACTTGGTTAAGGCAAAAAAACAAACAACAGCAAGAAAAAAACTACTGTCTTTTCTCTAACATTTTCTTTAACTTTAAAATTGCACTAAATGATGCAGTTCAGCAAGGAATCTTCTAAGAATATTAAAGAGCTTCTACCCCATTAGAACATGGATCTCAGAGAAAAAAAATTATTAAAGCCACATTTTAAATACTACTTCATGGGAAAAAAAATCCAAACAAAAAAAAACGTTCAAAGAATATCCTGTTCTGCTAAATTGATTATGATAATTAATGAGGATACTATCAAGTTTTTCTAGAGACTGAGGAGATTAGGCAAGTAAAATATCTGTGCCATTAACCATTATTTTATGAACACTTTAATGAAACAGTAAGTCCTGTCCATTTCTTTTTTTTCTGCCTTCAAAGCAAAAGCATGTCATCTATCAATAAAACACAGATTGTCTCCTTGTAAGTATGTTGGCCTTAGGAAGCGAACAATTTACATGTTCTCTAGCACAGTGCAGTGAGATGGGTAAGTCTGAAAGCAAACTTTTTATTACAGCACGATCTGAGGCAATCATTAACATTCTGATTATCTTTGATGAGTCTTAGAGGCTGCTAATTTTCCTTTTCCAACTCTTCCTGACTATTCTAAGTAAACCACTTCCTAGAGGAGCTGCAGACGCTTCAGAAACATTCACCAAATTAAACCTTCTATCAATTCCTAGATAAATGGTCAATGTGCAGTTCTCAGCCTGTTCTTAGATTTTGACCAGTGTTTTTCTCTAGAAACCACTATGCCAGAATGTCAGCAATTCCAGTTATTCTTTTTTTTTTCCCCAAGATTCTGGCTAGAATAAGATAAACATTCATATTGGGAAGGTTGAACTAGATGATCTCTAGAGGTCCCTTTCCAATCCCTACAATTCCATGATTCTGTGATTCAGGTAATTTTGTCTTTGGAGTAGGGAGCTGGGGAATATCAAGTTTGAACTGTCTGTGAACATAAGCTACAGGAGTTCAAACATCCCACACTCTTACCTGATTTTTGAGTTCCATCAGTAATTCCATTTAAAGGGTTGCCATTTACATGCACCAAATTATGAAGCGATGATTCTACTACCTCTTGTTTCTTCTTAAACATTGCAGTTAATATAATGTAGCTGTTCTTGAGATGACAAAAAATAGAACACACACTCATGTAGTCTGCATGGACCAGAACCATTAACAAAGGTGACACTTTGAACTACGTGCAATTATCTGTCTTATTAATTAAGCTCTTTTGTCCAGTCCGCAGAACCTAATGCGTTAGCAAGAAGGCTTTTTGTTGTTATTTTTTCACCTGTAATGTTTGTAACATGGTGCTTACCCGCATTATCAACAAAACTATGAAACCCAAGCTTAAACTACTCCAGTTAACTTTCACATGCGCAGCATGAGCAGTCATTGACACAAGAAAGTATTGAGCTGGCACCAGGCACACAACCACAGAGCCAACACTGACATACACCGAGTTTAAATAGTGCCATACCATTCCCAACACTGTAGCGCCAGTATCAAAGGCATGGACGTGATTGAAATGCCACAGTCTATGTCTCTAAAGCTTTTGAATACCTCTATATAAAATTACAGTTATGTTGACAAGCCACCTGTTAGGCTGAAGAAAAACAGTGTAACATTGTGCCCTTGTGAGGCCACCTTTTACTGCATGTCCTGGCCATATTTTTCTTTCCCCCAGCACAGCAGCCCCGGTGCGTTAAGCCCTGTGGCCATGCACTCAAAGCAGGGCAGTCATGCAATGCCTGCTAGAAGCCTGCATGGTCCAGGTTCAAGGGGCAGGCTGCTAGAGCAGAGAACACACAGGCCCTATCATCCTTCCTCAAGCCTCATGCTCTCTCACAGGCACCAGAACTCACATTTGTTGCAATGAGATGAAGGGATGGGACAGAATGGTTTCTCACTGGTATGAGAGCTCTGTGGGAAAAGAAGCTTCTCCAAATATTCACAGGTCATATAACACGTTACAGAGTCAGGGTGTGCAGGGGAGGTGTTAGTGCTAGACTTCTTCACAATCCAGCTCTATGCTTAAGACTTCTCATTTTTAATTTTTCGCATTCTCATCTGTCAGAGACTCTCTCACTTACAGGCAACAGCACAACTGCTGAAAAATATCATTTTTAAAGTTTTGTACCTGCTTTTCTATATGCTCAAATACCATTTTTTGGGACAGAATTATTCTTCTATGGAAGACTGGGGTTGGGAAAAGTGAGTGGGAAGACAGTATCAGGTAAGAGCAACAGCACAGGACAGGAGATTATTTGAATTCATTTTTTTGATACTTAGATTTGGTAGTCATCTTACCACCTCCTCTTTACAAAGATACTGGAGTGTTTCTGGACCCATGCTCTCGGCTACCATGTTAAGTGTTTCAGACCCCCATACTTCCAGTCTAAGAAATGAATATGAGTAGGGGCACAAACATTGTTATTCTGCCTACAAATCAGTCACAGCTCGAAGAAATAATTTTAAGTGGTACAGGGCAGTTCCATTCTACAGCCACCCACATTTTAGCTTCCATACAAAGTACTGCCAGCTAAGCTAACAATTGTAGTAGTTGCTTTTTTGCAGCGTGGACACCTGTTCACTACAAACTGAAGTAAGACAGGCTACTCATTTCACATAAACCACCAGCTGTTAGATGCTCCCAGGATTCAGTGACTGCTGACCTGGAGTAGATTTGAACTGGTGACCCAGGAATGGTAGACAGTGTATCCCATTACAAATACACATTTAAACAAGTTTTACTTACACTTTTCAATTGTGCTCTAACTTTTTAATAAAGGGCATTCATTTCAAGGAAATGCAGGCATATCTAGAATTTTTTTTTCTTTTTCACCTGTGGACTTAATTGCACACATATCTTACTGCGTGACATTATAAGAGTGCTTTGGTAAACAGATATTATTTCAACTTCCTAGCTATCTGTCACCATACATGTAATGAGAAGGTGTAAGTCTTTCAAAACCTGTACCCAGAAGAAAACAGAGTTTGCAATTTGTTTGCAGCATACGAGTTACACTACAGAAGGCATTTCAGCACAATTGAGGTATGTTCAGTAATTTCAAGCAGTTGGAGTACATAGAATCCAACAGTAAGTATTAGCAGATGGTTGCCACTACATATGCAGAATGAAAAAAGACCACAATTCTTAGGAGCTAGGAACAACTTAACCTGGAAAGCAGAGGAACTACTACTGAAAGATAACAGACTGGAAGAGACAGTAGCATTTAACAAGTCCTGAAGTGGTGCCATTCTCACTGCTTCTGAAGAAAAAGAAGGATGGCAGTTGCAGCATGCAAGATTTGTCTGTTTTCTGAGGAAAGAAGAAGGGAAGAGAATAGAAGAAGGAAACAGGAAAAGCTTTGCACTAATGCTGAAAAGCTAGATAGCAAATATACATTTATCTATTTATTTATGACTGTAGTTGCACAAAGGCTCAACACAGACAATTGTACTCTAATCTTGTTAAGATTTCAAGCTAGCTTGGCCATCTTTTGTGCAGCCTAGATACAGCCTAAGCCTTACTATAAATGCTTTGATTGCACTCTGGCATAGTTAGTCCCACTGACAGGAAAAAAAAAAAGGCAAAGATCTGACTTCAAATCTGGTTTTGAATCCTTAAAAAATGCAGAAGTGAAAACAGTCTTGTAGACACAAAACCCATTTGGGAACAAGAAAACAACAGACAAAACCCTTGAACTGTAGAGTTACAGGTTTTCTGAACTTAAGGTCTTGCAAATAAAATGCTTCTAAATAGATGGAATGTTTCAAGTGGGAAACTTCTGAAGAGAAGAGGCATTAAAGTACTACAGAAGCTGACAGACAGGAAATGCGGTCAGGAGCAATCTGCAGGGAAGACAGCAGAAGAAGGAAAAGAAATGCTACAAGAAGCAGACTAGAAGAGGGAGATACAAAATATAATAGAACAGACCCTAAAGAAAAAGCACAGAGCAACCCCTACACCTCAGTCTGAGGAATAAACAAATTCACCTAACATAAAAAAGAAATAAACATTTTATACACTACACAGTCAACGATGTATTATATACAGAGAGAAGTTACTGTTGCTGGCTTTGAATATTTTGAGTTTGAAGAAATTCTACCAGTACTACTCCATGATTTCTCTTACAGAAGACAAATATAGCAGCAACTCGGGTCTTAGATTTGAAATTTTGACTGAGAACTGCATCTGTAAGAGGACATTAAGGGATTGTTCAAAGGAAAGATTTTAGTTAGCCATTAACCACAAGGCAATGAATTAGTCTTCAAGAAAACTGAAGACTTATCTCCCTTAATTTTTTAAACATGCTTTGTATCTACAGCATCCCATGAATGCTAATAGTAGTCTTCTTAAATCACCAAGTTCAAATCTTGCTCAAATAAATTTCCAGTATTAGTGTGTATTTGTTCCACTTAAGTCCAAAGACTACTCTACATCATAGGTAGCTTTATTAACAACTGTTTCTTTACTTAGGATAATATTCAGCTTTTATAGAATTTTTCTTCTGCAGTGGGATAAACTTGCATTCATTGTGCAGCTTCTCTGTAAAGCACAGATAAAACATTGCCAGATACTGGATGGAAGCCTGGGACTAACTTATCTACTTGAAACTTACATCGCAAGATTAACTACAAATCACTTTCACACACTCATTACACTATCCTTCTGACCTATGCTGGCTTCAGTGGATTAAAAGCAGTACTCATTTGTTCTTGTCAGAGCTACAAACAGATGTGAAGCAAAAAGCAGTGAGGCCAGCTAGCAAATTCACTGCATTATACCAGTATCTTTGAATGGTTATGTAAGAAAGAAGAAGTGGATTATAATTTGTATAAAAGTTCGCAAGGTTATTAAAAGATGAAAACACACTGCTTCAAAAGTATATGCACATACACACACAAATATACACATGCATTTCTTGGGAAATCTATTTTATGCTTCAAAGAACCCAGTATCACATATTTTGCTGCAGTCCACTTTCCTACAAAATCTATTTCTGCCATGCAGAGGCTAGTAAAGTAGGGTAAAAATAAGGCTTTATAAGGTTATAAGTTTCTCAAGGTAAAAGCTTAAGGAAAAGCTTTATCCAAGCAGTTTCATTCTGATAGAAAAATTCTGATTTGAAATGACAACTTGCATCATACTGAGGCAATTTACAGGTGACAAGTGACTGTATTAGTTCCCCAGTGAGTTTAATCTATTAAACTGTAATTCAGTCTTATCTGTCATCCAACTGCTGCAAAGGGAATAAAAAGTAAAGCCAAATAAAAAAGAAACAGCAAACAGTGGAGCTGCAGGATGAGAAATAGCAGCAAAATGGTCTCCAGGAAAAGCCAACCACCTGATTGGGAAATAGATGGCAGATTTTGCATTGTTTACTTACATATTGACAATTTTTCTACTGCCATATCAAAAGACTCCCTTCTCTTCTACGTGGACACCACAGCACACTCAACATGAGGCAATGTTACAGCTTCACAATGATGTTCCTAAAACTTGAGTTTCAAGGTCCCGTGATACTTTGCTCAGGATTTGACCCTAAAGTTATGAGTATGTGCTAGAATACTGCATTCCTTGAACTTGATGATAGGCATGTATATGATACAGGGAATTAAAAGCCATCTAATTAGCCTTAGGAAGATGACTCAAAATCTTGAGCTTCTTTTTCCTCCCACCATGTGCTTCTATCAGTCAGAAGCTTAAACAAAACCAGCATGATGTTATGAATCTCACATGCAAGTCCATAAACAAACTATATTTAGACTTTTCCTTAAAATCACGCCTACAATAAATTACTTAATCTTTGCATATTCATTAATATTGTATGAGTAATATCCTGCTAAGCCTATTACTGAAATCAAAGAGGTTTGCTCTAAAGATATTAATATGAATATGTGATATTTGGTGACATGAATGGTATGCATGTATGAGTAGAAGCGAGCATTTTTAATGGCATGATTTTAATATTTAAATCAATATACTTAAGTCTTCAAGAGATCAGATTCTCAAAACAAACTGTGAAAACAAAACTAAATACAATACAAATTGCAACAAGAAGTTTCTCTCATTACTGTATTTTCACAAAAGATGAAGCCATTGCTTTGAACAATACATTGTTTAGGATACTTTCTTACAAAACCACTGGAAACAGGCTCATTCAGATGAGAGTGAAACTGATTGAGCTTAGGTTGTTTCAGCCTTTAACCACAGGCCCAGCCACCACCTGTATGTCCCTTCAAGTCTGACCCTTGTCCATGCCTACAAGCTTGCCGTGTTTCCTATCATTAGGAGAAGAGGAGCCATTTGTTAACCCAATGTCAACTCACACACTGGGCCAGTAGTCAAGCTCTAAGAGACGTGTGACCTTTCAGTTGACCTGAATGACTAGGTGATGACCTCTGTGGTCCTGCCCAGAAGGGAGAGGGAGTGTTTTAAAATGTTCATTATGATTAATGGTTTTCCCAAGCTAGGCCAGATGAGTAATTGCTCAAAAAAAAAAAAAAAAAAAAAATTCCCTCAGGCCTCAAATAGTTAGCTTTATTACCTGGAGATATCAGATATCTTTTTAACTTCTAATCTTCTTTGATGTAATTGAAAATTACATGGTACATTTTTTATTTGTACTGTAGGAATTCAAACTAATTCTTGTAATAAAAGCATAGATAATAAAGCTTACATAATCCAAAGACATTCCACCTGCAAAGCGAAGATGTCTTTCATTACTTCCCGCTACACTGAACTTTGCGTCCCAGCTAGTGAGCTGTGATTGTACTAGAAGAACTTGCAGAAACTTAAAGTCTAAGGAAACCATTTCAAATAAGATGATGAACAAGATGAAATTGTTAAAAAAAATGGGGAAAAACTCAAAACTTTCTTAATTGAGGCAACTTTCAATGTGTTGAGTGCATGAGCAGTCAGTTCTATCAGCCCAAAAGTATTTCTTGTGCCAAAAATTGAACAATTCATCATTATGAATTACCAGCTTCTATGCTAACATAGAACAAAGTTATGAATATTTTGCTCACAAGTTTGTAACACAGCAGCCATTAGTAAATTCCTGACAAGACATTGCTAACATTTACCAATAAATCAAGTGTTGCTGGAAGGACTGCCCTATTCACTTTCATAGCCCCTCTATACTGCAAAGAGACATAAGAGATCAGAGTCCTAGATACCCTAATAAAGTATTGATCTTTCCTAGGCAGCAAAAGTTAGCACATAGTTGACATGCACCTGCAATTAATTGTAGAATTCATGTTATCCTCCTGTTCACCAGCACATACTCTGTCCTAAAATCTGAGATCACTGGGCACTAAATTTGCATGGGGAACTGTACTTCACATCTTCTATATTTCAGTGGAACTGACTTCAGGATCAGATTTGCTAGGTTTTTGAAGACAATAATTCCTTAAGAATTTATTGTACTATAAAGTCTGAGCCCCTCCTAATCTTAAGGGAGTTGTAGGTCAAAATGATCACAGAGTAAGAAGTTTCACAGCCTCAGGCAAGGTCAGAGTCTTCTCACAGAACATTTTAACTGCTGTCAACATATCCTATAAGAAGAGTACCAAAGCCAAGGAGATAACAGTAAACAAATGTCTTCAAATGTCTTTTTACTGTAAGTAGTTCATAATATATGCCTAGAAAAACGAGAGAAATCAACAAGAATTCCAGAAATACGGTGCACAAAGTCTCCAGAGCTGCTACAAGTACTCCCATGATTGGGTGATTTGCTTATTATTTAAGTAAGAGAGGCCATCAGTAAGACTCTTCTGATTATATCTGGGGAGATAACCATTTTGAGCTTGCATTTCTGCAACCTATGATTAAAAAAAACTAATAACAGAAAACAATGTAACAGAGAATCCATATAGGACAACGTGATCGTAAGATCACGAAATAATGCCTTCAGTCCAAGAGTTCAGTATTTAATTTCCTGAGACCAGATTTTTTTTTGGGGGGGGAGAGGGGGGGGGGGGTGTTAGAAGGAACCTCAAGGATCAAGTTCCATCCACTAGGATCAAGTAGTAGATCAGGTTGCCCAGGGCCCATCCAACACCACCAGGGATGTGGCATCCACAACTTCTCTGAGCAACCTGTTCCAGAACCTCACCACCTTCTCAGTGAAAAATTTCCCCAACAGCTAATCTAAATATCTAATCTAAACCTTCCCTCCTTTAGTTTAAATAGCTGTTTTATCCTTTTAAGTTTTATTCATGTTTTGTTTGCTTTTTTTTTTTCCCCGTAAAATTCAGCTTTGTTCCATTTTACCATGTTTAGGAAATCTTTATTTAAAAGGTTCCCTTCCAGTATTGCTGCCCTTACCAACTTCATTCTCTTTTCTGTCTTGTCAACCTTTATAAAAGTTTATGCTTCTGCCATTTTCTGTTTCTTTTCTGCATCTGTAGTTCCAAATCTGTCAATACGAATTGGCATATATACTGGACTAAAAGCATTCTTAAAACAAAACAACAGAAAACCATCTGAGATAAAAACAAACAACAACAAAAAAAAAAAACAGACAAAAAAACAAAACCACAACAAGGAAAAAACTACTTGGCTTCAGTCAAAAAGAATGCTAGAATTGGTTTTTAATGGAATTCTTGATTACCTATTTTTTTTTTTAATTACCTATATTACCTATAAACTATTCTTGATTACCTAGCTTATTTTTTTTCTGGGCAGAGTTCCTATTCTCTATTTCAAAGTGCTCAAAGCTTCTCAAATCTCTCCTCCAAAGAAGGCCATAGCACAAAGGCTAAGAGGTAGTGTAAAACACATCTTACGCTGCTTTCAGTAGCACTCTAGCTTAGTCTTTGTTTTTGTTAAAAAGCCTGAATTATTGGATGTTTTCAGTTCTCTTTCCCGTCTAACTCTTCCAGGTGAAACATTTATTTTTCATCTCATGAACTGATTTGACGGTATCAGTATAGCAGCAGATAAATGTAACTATTACCACAAAGTATGAACACTAGCAGATGACTACAAACCTGTATAACCTTGTTCCACATAGTTCTGTCCCACCAAGCTTTGTCCAAAGATCTGCTGATACATTGACATTGTTAGGAGACTGTAGTGATCTAAACCGCATTTAGTTAAGAGCACCCTCCTACCCTATACATTTTTACTAATAAATTTTTAAAAAAATTGAAATGGAACTTATCCAAATTCCTAGATATTTCTGCCCTTCCAATACTGTTCTGTCACATCCATACAATTTCCTCAATTACAGAAGTTCATATACGCCTTGAGAAGAGACATTTCTTAAACCACACTAGAGACATCATCATTCTCTGCACCTCCTCCAGTGATGGAGATTACATTTTTAATTTATGCAGTTGTTCTACATTCACTTCCATCAATTTGCTCAAATAATGCTGAAAGTGTTAATCCTGTAGTGTTCCCGTGATCTGAAGCCAACACAATATTCAATCTTACATTCAGTCATTTGACACGTTCCTTTTGTTTCAGAAGAGGTATCACCTTTTTTTTTTCTTTTTTTTTTTTGCTAAGTAAATTCTTTACAATAATTGATTAAAAAGAGATTGTTATTGTTATAGCACTCATTGTCCTATGTACTCCATGCATAGACATAAATGTGCAGTCCAAAGTACTAATCAGAAAATAAGCCTGTTTAAAGAAAAGTTCAAGAAATATAAAACTACCATAGACTAGGCTAGGGCATATCTCTTGAAAGCTTTTTATCTACTAGCAATTCGTTGAAATCATCTGTTGGGCATAAGACCAGTTCATGTTGCTAAGGCAATTGTTCGCAAAAATCCACCGGTACCATTCTACCATTCAACAGACAGGCATTGTTGACAGCACTTTGCATGAAACTTTACTTGCTGATTGAGAGAGATGTACAGTATTAAATTAGGAGCTTTATCTATCCATTCAAATCCAGTGTATGTTGAATTTGCCCACAGCTGCTGGGCACTGGGCACAAGGAATTCAATCTTGGAATAAGACCTTAAAAATTTCTGAAACAACCATAATCATTGCTATTGTTTTGGTCATGATTTTTACATTTTCACTAGAAATACCAGACACAAACTACTGGCCTCCTAGCATTTCAAACAAATAATTAAAAAATAAAAATAATAATAATAAAAAAATCAGCCTATCGTTAAGAAACTAGAGTCGGATTAAAGTTACTTTACTACTGCCATTTGGTTTATTTTGTCTATGAAAAGCACAAGCAAGTAGCATAGTAATAATAGTAAAGAAAGAAAAAGAAAAAAGAAAAAATATCCTCTTTTTTTCATGTCTTCTTTTGCTCCCTCTCCAAAGCCATGGAGATTTAGCATGTTTCCTAATTGGTTTCAGCCTGCTATATATCCATCTTTCCAAATCACAATGCACTAACCAGGAATTAAATTCAAATTTAGGTGCAATACTGATGAAACACAATCTGACAGCAGTAGATTATTTATTCGTATTAAGTCCTGTCTTCAAAGGGAGGCAAGAGGGAGAAGGCTACTATAAAATACCACATAAGATGTCCCTCCATTAAAAAAAAAAAATAATAAAAAGTTTATTAAAAAAGGGCATGACAGGATTGAAACTTAAATAGTGGACACTCTACAGAACTGCCACCATATGCCATGCTTACAGTGCTGACAGTGCTGCTGGGCTATGACTAGAGTTCTTGGGCACTTCCACAGTGCAAAAACTACTGACAACTATTAGCAATAATCCACAACAAAATAGACTGTGTCTTTTTAAAACATTTCAAGAGAGTTTGAGTGCCTAAATACTCAATGAAAAAGTAATGCATACCCCTGAATGCAGTGCCTCTTTGGCATTATGTCCACATAAGGTGTTATTACATTTGACAGCAATTCACCATCCAACCATAATACAGAAATGTATTTATGCACAAAGTAATGCAGAAGGGGGAAAAAGAATTAAAGAGGATGAAATTGTTTCTTGGGAATGACTGGTAGCATAATTTTAATATATTCTTTATTTAAATTAAGTTTCAAGCTGTGCTAAAGGGTTTCAGTAGCATATATTTTATTCCCTGTTGGTAACAAATGTGTTTCACTTGGCACCACTGCTACATCAGTTGTCACAGCCTCTATCCATCTATCACTAGATAATTTTCAAACCTGAATTTTTTTTTTTTGTTTTTAAATACAGCTGCAACTCATTATTTTCTTTTTTTGCCAATCTAGTTGTGATGCATTTCTTCAGTCCTAACACTCCCATCCCCTATCTTTCTCACTGAGGGAGAGAACAACTTTCGTGTCTTGAGTTTGAAACTTAATTCAGAACAATTCATGTGTCACAAATGTGGTAAACATTACGTTTTCCTTTCTGGTTATGGCTCTCAGTTAAATTAAGCCCTGTTTTATCAATACATTTGTCCTATTGAATTTATTTTCATTACATACACCACAGAAAGGGCAGAAGTAGCTATCTCTTCAGAGCAGAGACTGGAGGGGAAATTGGTGCATTCATCTTTCCCATCCAGTAATCCTTCTCAAAGTCCATTTGACAAGTGACTGTACAGATTTATTATCAGATGACCACGCAGTCCTTGGAGCTACCAGCCCTGTGCTGACTCAGGAGTACATACCACATCATCCACTAGAAGGTCAGTCTCAGTAGATGAAAACATAGAAGATATTATTAATGTAACCCATTCCACCTCTGGGGGCAAACAACAACAACAAACCACTGGATCTAAATGAATCCTGAAAACAGTGAGGATAAAGCCCCAGCCATGCAGATATTCTCACAGAACAGTGATTGCTCTCCATTGCATATATGTCAAAATGCTGGAAAATCAGGATGGTTATAAACCATAGCTACTTCTTTATAGACCACTGCTCAAAGACCATAAACTTCTGAATTTACATCTGCATAAGACAAGCAGGATTCTGACATGAGGAAACATTAGTCCCAAGAAGCAAGCCTAGACTTCTTTGCCTATCTCTTGAATTCTATTAGAAATTCTAGCCATACACAAAAAATAGTCTCAAACCATTATGAATTAAACCACAAAATCTATACAATTAAATAATATATGAAGCTCTTGTTAATAAAGTTTTTTATATCTCTACTGCCAAATAATTCTTCTCATTCTCTTTTTTTCATTGAGAGATATAACAGATGTGGACAGAGAATATACTGGGCTAGAAAGTAATGTGGCTCAGATTATAGTACGTTCCAGCATCCTACAATACACAGGCAAAGAAACAAGAAAAGGCAGCACAAAGCTCACCACCCTGCCCATGGATGTTCCCACCCAATGCATTCCTTATCTATAGAAGCTGTTTATTCTGCAGGAGAAAGTAAAAGGAGACCTGGACAAAAATAGAGACTTCTGGTATCTCTTCCAAAAGCAGACCAGATGTACACTGCCTCTTTATCAGTATCTCAATCCATTAAAACACACACACACACACACAGAAATTTCACCATCTAAGCAGTCTTCTTGCACAGAATGACCTGTCTGAAAAGTGCAGCTTCCACAGAATATGAATGATCTTTGTATTAACAGTTATATTAGATGTGTTAATAGTTCTTAAAGTTTTGTGAAGAGCATCTGGAAATGCCACAAAATAAATAATAGAAGTAGAATGGTAAGTGCCTGGGAGTCACTGTTTTCACTTGTTATTTCATACATACAAGAACATGCGACTTGCTTAAGGTAAGACACTTCTCCTGAGTTATGAATAATTTTGCCTTATGTAAAATAGCAAAGCTGAGGAATACAATGCCAAAACCATTTATATAATAAAGTATTCACAACAACAACAAAATTCTCCCCACTCTGAATCAAAACACTCTTTCCTACCTCTCTACAACATACAAAATGTGAGCACACTAAGCAAAACAAAACAAAACCCATCAACACCACACTCATACAAAACCAAGGACAGAACTTCACTTCCCTGTTGCATATTACTTGCAGTCTTTCAGAAGATTATTTCTAAGTTAGAGACTTCAAGCTGGGTGCAGGTGTCCAGATGCCTGCAGAACGGATGTCCTCTGTGAGCAGATGCCAGGGCCAGCCCATGCTCAACATACACAGTTCCAGCTGGTTCCACCAAAGGCTCAGTGGAGCCCGTAAGTCAAACTCGTATATATATTCAGAGGTATTTTCAATACATCTGAAAGTGTATTTAGGAAGATGCCACATAAGCAGAGGAGGAGTTGGGAAAAGAATGGAAAGTCGCATCTTGTGTTGCCCACAGCAATTATCAATCTTCCTGTTTTTATCTTAATCCACAGACTTTATTATTCCTGAGTGATTTTTTTCCTAGTTCTATCAAGGTCTGAGAAAGCAAGTGTCTGAGCAAGTATTTAGCTGCTAGCCAAGGTTAAGTTAGCATGGTAATTCATAACACAACTTTGTGATTTTCCTTGAGAGTATTCAATCACTGGATGTATTTGACAGTATATTAATTGTTCATCCTACCTTTTCTATTTTCATGTCATTCTTAGTCATATACTCTGCTGGATATCTTATGTTTGTCCAGTAAGCAGCAATTAGTCTTCTCTACATCACATATTTGACAACTAATACTAAATCACCACAAGATATTTAGGACATTTTTTATTTCATCCAGAGTATAACATCTAAACATCTCAACATCTAAATTGTCGTCCTCGCACATTTATCTGCTAGCATCAGAACGTGCTCAGTATAAGTTTGTATGACCTTTAGCGAACAGACATTTTGCTTTCCCTGATAATTGCCTGGTACTGGGAAAGCCACTGTCCAGGAGGTTTTCTGGGAGGAGTGATGGGAGTCACTGTAATTGTTTTTGCTCTTTCTGTACTCTCAAGCTTGCTCCCTATTATCCCCAACTATTATTAATATTTTCTGCACCTCTCTTCCAAATTATCTCCTTTTTCAGATCTTTTTTCACTTCTCCCCACTACCTGAAGCTTCAATGTTTTAGGTGCAGCTAAACATGTTAATCGCATATTTATTTAACCCCATTCATTTTCATTTTCATTTTATCTTTATTTTAGGATTCTCTCACGGCTCCAAGTCCAGAGGGATGAGCCCATATTCTTTCAGATATATTCCTATGCAGAAATAGCAACTTTGTACTAGAACATGGGATTGCAACTTAATTTAATTTACTATTACTAATAGTTAGTCTCTTGTTAACATTAATGTGCATTAAAAATTCATATATATATATATCTCTACACATGCACATACATATTTCTCTGTAACTACTGCTTGGTCTTGTGCTTTCATAAAGCTTAACTCTGCTCACTGGATAGTGAAAGACACAAATTTGATTACCTCAATGCACTGGGTTTACGTGGCAAGATTTTGATAGCAGGGGGCTGCAGGGACAGCCTCTGAGCAGAGCCCAGCAGCTGCCCCATGTCAGATCAGGGCCAATTCCAACTGACCCAAAATGGCCCCATCGCTGGCCAGAGCTGAGCCTCAATTGCCACTGAGGTCAGGGCAGGAGGAGGACAGGAGGTGTTCCAGCCACAGAGCAGAAGTTTCCTGCAGTGCTGGAGAAGCCCATGGTGGAGCAAGTCTGGAGAGCTGCTGACCACAGAGACCTATGCTGGAGCAGCCCACTCCTGAAGGATGGCTCCTGTGGTATAGAACTGCATTAGAGTAGTTTTTGAAGAGCTGCAGCCTTAGGGAAGGCTACAAAGGACCAATGCAGGAAGGACAGCATCCTGTGGGAGGGACCCCATGCTGGAGCAGGGACAGAGGGCAAGAGAAATGAAGTGTTTTGGACTGACCATAATCTCCATTTCTCATTCCTCTGCACCAGCTGGGAGGAGAAGGCAAGACAGGGTAAAACAGGGGGAAGAGGTTTTTAGTTTGCTTTTATCTTCTCACTGCTCTGGTCTGTTAGCAGCAGGCAGTATATTATATTAATTCCCCTACACTGAGTCTGTTTTGCCTGAAACAGTAATAGGTCCACGATCTCCTTGTCCTTAACTCAAGTCCTTTTTCATCATATTTTCTCCCCCTCTTTCTTTGAGGAGTGGGAGTGAGAGCACAGTATGGTGGAGTTCAGCTACCCATCAAGGTGAAACCACCACATTCATTTACTCAACATCATTCATTTTATTTTGAAATAAAAACAAATGTGTTCATATTTTAAAGTCATGACCAAGCAAAGTATGTTTCATAGAACTGAGACAGCAGTTCATAATTTTTCAGAGAAAGAATGCAAGGAGGAGGAAATTAAACAAGCATTCTTGCATATATTTCCTGATGTTATTTTCATTATGGAGAAGCAAAATTGCATTTACTCCCTTGACAGCAAAGGTCAAACAATCTGATAAAACCTAGTTAATGCACTGAGAATGATTGATGCTTAAATGAAAAAGTCATCTTATGTAGAAAAAAAAAGCATTCTTCCTTCTCTATTCTCTCCATCTCTAATAATATATATATACACACTTAATATAACAAAAGGGTGTTCAACCAAACTAAAAGTCAGAGGAACCTTTTGAATTATGTACTCACATACCCAATAAAGATTTAGCCATCCATGATATTTACCTACAGGTAACATCTCTCCTTTATTATTTGTAGTTCAAGCACAGTATTGATTTTTTGCCTCATCCTTATCCTGTATGAGTACTCACACATGTATTTAATAAATTTCACACATCTCAGAACAAGCAGCACTAGATACTGTCTGTAACCATATGTAAGATAAGACATAAGTTCAATGCGTACTTCTAACATCTTACAGGATCAGATCTAAATCCCATTACAGTTAATCACGAACCAGGCTTTTTAATGCTCGCAAACTAAAGAACTATTGACTCATCATTATGGTTAAGTGCATGCTATCAGGCATCTTCAAAATGCCGTATGTTTAAAAAACCAGTGTCTTCCAAAGAGCATTCAATTCACATAGTGTTCAGAAGGTATGTTCTCCTGTTATGGAAGTACTATATGCAGTTGCAGAAAAAACTATCATGGTTTACTGCACTGGAAGTTACTGAGATGTTCTGGAAAAACATTTAAAAGTGCTAACCTCAAAAGTGACTGGAACACTATTCACTCCATCCACCAGGCAAACAGTTGTTGCTTGTCTTGACTTGGTGGTTCTCCTAGTAGTCCTTCTGTGTGGGACAGAAAGGACTATAAAAAAAATAATCAAGGTCATAGGAGAACTTTTCTAAAGTTTGTTCGTTCATCTGGCAGCATTAATTTAATTTCATGGCAATGGAGCTGTAACAAGCGATCAGTCTACCGGAGATCTTCTATAAAAATCACTATGAGACAGATTGATCACACAAGTCAGACATTTAACAGCACAGCATTACATAAATCCATGACTTTAAATCCATGCAACATGATATTAAGGTTGACTGTCTATACCAATATTGAGGCTCATTTATGAATATTCTCTTTCAGGATACCAGAAGTTTATTCCTTTCAAATTCAGACATCAACAGCAATTCCACATTTTCTGGTGTGGACACCTGGTAAAAGCTTTCTGCTGATTTTTGTTTTGAAATTTTCCACTACCTACAAAACCCCACTCTGGTTTGGCAGGTCAGATTCAAGGTTACCTCAAACTGACAAATCACCACTGCGGAGTTTCATTCTTGCTTTTCAAGCTGGGACGATTGCCATCTGAAATAACAGCAAATTCTTGTAGTATCAGAGAGCTGATGCTTATTCTCTGTACAACGAAAGCAACATTTGAGTTATCAACAAAATCTTAACACTTCGTTGCATGTGTGTTTGTTTTTTAATAGCAATATGGACTCAAAAACACTAGATAAAGCTTCGTATCTGGTTATAACAAATGTTAAGAGAAGTATGCTAATACTAAGTTGGTTGTTACTTTTGTGCTCTTCTTTTTACCTATTTATAACCAGAGAAATGTAGGCAGCAGAGCCAAGTTTCACCTGGGAGAAATTCAAGACTACACTAAAACTTTTCAATCTGCAGCACCAATCCCTTTCATGGATTCAGTCAGGCCTTAATTCTTCTCATTTTGCCTTCTGTGGATTTGCTACTACCTGTAAGCCTGGCTTCTACTTATTTACTCCATCCCTAAAACACTGTGGCTTATTTGATTTAGTCTCTATTACCTCCTGTGATCCTTTTCTGGGACCTGAGAAATATTTCTGTGGTCTGCCGTAGAAAAAGAAAAAAAAACCAAACACATATAATTGCTCCATATGTAATCTGGAAGAAAGCTTAAGCAAAGTCTAGACGATAAACCAAAGATTCATTTGTGGGTAGCTACCACAGCTCTGCAGCATACAAATATTACTCACTGAGGGAAAAGAAAGATTAAATGTTATGCTTGAATTTGTTGACAAACTTGCAGGTTCTGTCAGAGTCTGACATCAAAATTATATCAAGCATCAGAGAGATATTTGTAGGTTCAGCTTCACCAAATGAAATCTGAAGTGGTAGAGGAAGAGGGTAGGATACAAGAAAATATATGATATTTTTCCTTCAAAGCATGCCGTGCAAAATCATAATTCTATCCCACAGCACTACATCTCTTACATACACACATCAATGTCTGCTAACCAACTCATTTTAACTGAAAATCCTTAAGTATTCGGAGACAGTAATCTCTGGGATGAAATCCTGCAAGCGTGTGTTTGTTTGGGTTTTTCTCCTTATTCCTTAAAATCATTGCTGAATCTCTCTTGACTTCAAGACGACTACAGATCTATCCTGTATACCAAGTACACCAACATGCCTAAGTAGCATGAAAGCTAGTGTCAAAGCAAAGGAGCCTTGCTGTTTGTTTCCAACTAGCAATGCCTCAGATTTTTATGCAAATGAAATTTAGGCTTGGCTGCTGAGCTCATTTCCTTGCCAAAACCAACAATAACAAAAATGCTTGCTTTAGACCAAAGTGACAGGAATAGAACTGTTTTTGAATTTAAGGCAGTAAAAGCCCTAAGCAACCTCCTTCCCCTCAAAAAGGCTAAGTAGTTCCTTTAACTCCAGAAAATGATTTTGACGAATTGGGCAGATGAAGTGCAGTTATGCTCATGACTTTTCTCCCATATACTGCTGTATTCAGTCAGTTACAGGTGCTATACCGCTAAAGCTTGGATCACTATTCTTCAATAATACAGAGAAGCAAGCTTTCCTTTCTATTTCTTCATATTCAAACAAGTAACAAAACTTGTTTTCCAACCACATCCTCACTCCTTAACCTACTCTATCAATGTGTAGCCGTGGATCTTCAGGGTTACTGGAATACCATCTAGTATCAATACTGCCCCCACATTCCCCAGTCACGGCGTATTAGAGGCCAGGTTTTTCCTCTGAGTTAACAAGAAGTGACAAGCCTGGTAGTTTGCAAATTTTCCCTGCATGACTGATTAAGTCTGAATGACCAGATCCATGCTAATGAGAATGTGCCAGCTCACAATAAAAACATTTTTGAATAATACAAAACTTCAGAGCTTAGTGTGCCAGATAATATAATTCATTGTTTAATTATGGCACCCAGAAGAATCCACTTTTACATGCATCTACAACAAATATTGGTGACTGCAAAACTGTCATCAGAATTAATGTAATAAAAAAAATGCAAAAACAAAAAGCAAGACTCTACAAGAACAATTTAAACTTAATCAGTAGTGCTTTCTACCTTGGGAAGAACGCTAAGCATTCAGAAATACACAAAGCCTCAAAATCAAGAAGAACATATGATATTTGCTAAGGCATTATAGCTAGCATTTTCAGTCTTGTTGATATACGTAGGCAAGAAAGAAGTTTCAGGTCCTGAAATTTTTTAAAGACAATACTTATCCTAATTTCCTTTTAGTTCACTGGTAGAAGCATATCACTCACACCATCCACCTAAGCAGCCAGACGTGAATTTAAAGGTTCCTTCAAAACAAAGGCAGTAACAAATCTAGGACATTACCTTCGCGATAGATCACACCATGTCACATCATGCCATTAATTCAAGTCCTTCACACTAGTTAGACCAGCCTAACTTGGAAAATTCTGCCATTAGCCGCCTTCCTACACAGGACTGTTTTTGACAAATCCATCCGTGACTGCATGTGTTGAAGTCTGGTGATCCCAAACACTCTTGAAGCTATGGTGGTCACAAAATTAGCATTTGTTTCAGTTTCTTTCAGTTCCGAGTGAGTATTAAACTTAAAGGTGGGGTTTTGTTTTTAAAACAAACATTTAATGTAATGCACCTGTAGCAATTCCTAATGAAGGAAATTTTTCCTGGCCTGAATCAGCTTGTTTCTTCCGAACAGTTAAGACCAACAGAACAACTGCTAAATTCAAAGTACTCAGCAAGTCTGGAGAATAGACCACTGTTATTTAGATGTTTTGGTGTTAATGGAAAACTCTTGATTCAACATTTTGTTGGGGATGTAGGCACATTGAGCACTTCAGTGCTGCTTTTGGAACAGTATTAATTTCTATAAACTACAATAGCTCAAGAATAGTAAGCTTTGCAGTTTTCTGAGGTACTTTAAAGGATATCGGCAATTGTTAGGAATTTTGTAACTGCCTCCACCTTTCCACATGGTGCAGAAAATTGGCACAGTGTGTGATAAGAGTTCAGCTGAAGTAGCACAAACATTTGCTGTATTAATATTTTATTAAAAACAAACACCCATCATAAAGGATCTGGGTTTTTGTCATCTTTCTTTCACTGTGTTACTGGCTCTGTGTTCAGAGCTCCAAAAACAATTTTGAACTGACCTTTGTACCTGTAATCTTCTCATCTTAGCATTTACAATTTTTTCCCCCCATACATTGCAGCACGACTAAGTTGCTTTAGGGATGTACTTCATTTACAAGAGAAAATTCCACATTTGTCAACCAAGAATGTGTTACGACATGTCATCTAGGCATGTTAGCGGACATTTCCATGTAGCTTGTTAGCACTTCCCATCCACCGCAAGCTAGCATTCACTACGCTATGACCACCAAGGCAAGAGTCACATCTGTACCCTGACAGCTCCTTGGGCTGGGCCAGATGACTTTAGAATTTCTCCAAACTGGCAAGAAAAACATCCTGCCCCACATCACAGCCTGCCTTTCATGCAACCTGCCATGACTGTCCCAGCTGCACCTGACACAACAACTGCTTGGACAGCACCAGCAAGCGCTGCTCATTTCAAAGCCCTGTACGGTTAAAGTATGCACGCTGGTCTCAGTTTGGTTATACTGCAGTCACCCGAGACCTCTGATATGTTGTCACGATCCCAAACATTTGCTCCAACTCCTTCTGACTTCAGAAATTGAATTCTGATTCCAACTTGCATATATGCTTTCATACATGAAAATTTCCTTCCCTTTTACATAGCTGAGTCTCTGGGTCTATTATGCAAGTCTTGAGCTGCAATGCATTCCTGTGTCATACCCAGTGAAAAGCTAAAAATGACTTCACAATTAAATCCTACAGATAAGATTATTTTTCACATCTACTTCCATATCTTGCACCTCTTTAGCCTAGGCACAAGTATAGCTCTGTCTAAATGTTAGACTGTCACATGGGGACGTATAACATTTTCTCTTACTACTGTCAATTAGGAAATATTGACAAATAAAACATTTTTTTCATACTTGAGTGGATAAAGCCAGAGAATCTTTAAGTTAAAATTAGAAAAACTAAAAAGAGCTCCTGTGTGATACTTAAGGCTACTAATTCATGCAGATCTAGAGAAAATAGCAACTAATACATCCTTTGTAAACAAACCACAGTCACAGATGACAGCATCTGCTTGCTTCTTGGCCCAGTTTTGGGGTGTCTACCAGTAGGTCAGAGCTGATTACAAGAGCTGTACACCTTGCCCTTTCTATACCTACATGGGGTTGGCTGTACTCTATATTAAAAGCACATCATTTTTAGAAAATGTAGAAGTAATCTCAACCTTTTTGTGATCCATTTTTTTTGTCCAGCTGTCCCAGTAGGATACTTTAGTTGCAGAGATTAGGAAATGCATGAGCTACTTTACAAAAAAAAAGCTGTCCGACTTTCTTTTAATTAGCAAGTGCTCGTTAATGAAGCATTTTAGGATAAATTCTGAGTCTGCTTTACTGTTGTGCTAAAAGATAACAAATGAAAACTGCAGGTAATAAGTATTTTTACATTGCTGTTAAACTTTAGGCAAGGAAGTTGTGTGCCTTTCACCTGAGGTCTGAGTTCTCATTTCCCAGGTTAGCAGTGAGGCCAGGTTTTCTTATTTCAACATTTCTTCCCTCGAATCCTATCCCTGCTTTTGAGTTCATTTGCCCAGTGAACTCATCTCTAAAGTTACATGGGAGGCCCTATACTGGACCTCAATTTTCTGAGCTGCTAGCCTAGCTGTGCTCTCAGTGTGTCCTCACAGGGATAAGATAAAGAAACAAAGGCTCTATCATTGCAGAGCTTGTTATGGTCATGTACCATGATGAGTTTAGTACCTGGATTCTGTATCAGATGATGATACCTTCCTTTAATATGATGCAGAGCACAGAGTATATATGAAACACTTGCTCCATTTACTCTGTTCATTAAACAAAGACATCACTGAAACTAGTTCTTCAGGTTTTTATGGACATAGGAAATTAGCTTTCTAAAAACAAAGGTGGCAAAAGAATCAAATTGTTGTAAAGATGACCTGCAATGACCTCTTCCAGACAACTTATGGACATACCATAATTAAACCATGGCAAAAACTGGGAGGGTTACACATGTCATCTGTACAGCAGGCATGATTAAACGTTCTTGCTGACCCACCCTTTTCTAACACACCACAGAAAAGGCTGGTTGTGTTTTGTCTTTTAGGGTCCCTGCAATCAAGCAAATGGCTTAGTTCCATACAAGTTTTCAAGGACTTTTTCTCCTCAGGCTCCAACTAGTCATATTGCAAAAGGACCAGATAATACAAAAATCTGTCCCTGATCCTTTGAGGTAACACTGAAAACAAGCAAGCAAGCATCTGTTAAAGACATCAAGTTACATGAATAATTGAACCACAAACTCAGTGCTGGACATGCACTTTCTACAAGAATGTGATGCAATTTACCCTTAGATCCCAAGCCAGAAGGCAAATTTTTTCCCTCATATACTACTGAAGTCTCTGCATTCACGGGCAAAAGCACATTGAGAGCTTAAGGCTGATTACTTCATGGAAGTAAGAATACAAGAATGTAACACCCACTTAGGCCTGGAAAAAAATATTTTTGGAATTACTGCTATAGGTAAGAGCTAATTTCTGACCAACTGAAAGCTACCTATGGTGTAATTCCTCTGAAAATATCGCTATCTTTCTCTGTAATGTCAAACTCCTATTTATTTGAGATGTAAGGAAATCCTACAAACTCCAAAATAGGGAAATGTATTTCAACAAAAGTAAGTAGTAGCTTGCTCCCATCAATTAGGGACACTGACTTACAAACTGACTTTCAGTTGTCATGTCAGTCAGCTTTGAACCAAGATCCACATAAAGAGATGACAAAACAATCTACCCTGCTAACTAGACCACAAAATATTGATGTTTATTAGGATCAAATGTGTCACATAGTAGGCTGATGAACCAGTATTTTCACCTTACTTAGAAATGCTGTTTTGATAAATAAAACACTATTAAATAGAGAAGTGACTCCCCTCTGAGCTGTCCCTTGTTCAGTCTGGACAAAGTCAACACATACTTCAGTAACTAGAAAGTCAGAGCTCCAGTCTCTCCAGCCAATTTTTGGTTTTGCCATCTCCAAACTTAACCTGCTACTTTAACCTGCACTCTTTTTAAGACCTTTTCTTATCAAGAATACACTGTACTTTCCATGTCTTGTACAATCAGGGCCCCAAAAGCAGAGTGTGCTGGGCAGGGTATAGCTTTGCTTCTGCAGTAATTAGTACAAAAGGACCACATTCCCTTACAAAAGCAGCTGTTCTTAAAATACACATATTAAAGAACTAGTGTTTGAATCCTTCATATATATATATATATATTTTTTTTTTAATAAGTCATGGCATTTCAGTTGTTTTTACATGACGTGTAAAGTTCACTTCCCAGTTTTTTTGTTTGTTTGTTTTTTCTGTCCTAACCTATGCATCTTAACTAGATAAGGTAAGGAAATGCTACTTTTACTTTCCCCAGCGCTGTTTTTTGAAGACCCACGCTAAAGATGGGGGGGGAGAAGTAATATGGTTCATTTCCTTAAAAGGTCACAAAACAAGATGAGCACAGAAGCCCATCCACATATCTCCATCTTTCCAACCTGCTTGGCAAACTCTTAGGACAATACAGAAATATAGTAAAATCCTGGCCTCAGCAGTGTTACCAGAGCAGGATTTTCTGCTGTAGTATTTAAAACAGCAAAGGCGGAACACGGCTGCAAACCAGACCAAAACTATTAAGTTCAATACTAGAGCCAGCACCTTTGTCAGCGTACCTTTAATGTAAACAAAACATAGGCTGCACAGTCCACCCCCAGGAACACAGCTGAACAACAGTCTGCCTCCTACTGCCAGACCTCCTATGCAACACTAAGTCTCAAGTATAAATCCTGATACCTAACCAAAATTTACAGTTTTCCATACCCTATCATCTTGAACACATCATGATGCACAGAAGCCAAGGAAAACAAATGAAATTCATGTTTTACTTGGTCCCACATGCTGTGATATTTTCAAGACCACTAGCATCCACCAAGACACATGCAGGATGGATGCTCAGTTCAGAAAACAAAGTAATTACTAGGACAGAGCACAGAACAAAATCAACTCAACAAGCTACTTCCACGTGTTTTTCATTTAACTGTACTCTGCAGAGGAAGTGAATTTGGTATACAACATACTTGGCTTCTGTCCATATTCCTTTTATTATGAAGCTTGGAGGCTGGGGGCTAGTGCCCATCTTTGCAGTCCTGATTTCTCTTTCCTTCACTAAGTACATCCACTCCCCACTCAATGAAGGCAGCAGAAAAAGTTACCTATTCAAAGGTAGATGAGGCAGTTACCCAGGCAGTAAAGCCTGCTCAAGAAGATAATACATGTGTACACATGTATTATGAATATATATTGCAGAAATATTAAGCTGGATCAACAAGGCAGGAAGCTGGATCTATAGCCCTTAGTATGCATACACAGTAGTAGAGGAAAAATGACAGCAAGAGAGCCAGGCAGCTTTCCATTTCCCTTTAATGAGGTTAAGATGGCAACTTAAAGATGACTATACAGTTTGGCTGTCATCCCAAAATTATGTGCTGGACATATACCATATGTACAATGCATGGGAACCGTTAGGTCATGGCCTGAACCAGTGATTGAGCACCTGGTAAAGGTGTGTAGTCAGCCCTGGGAGCACAGGTGGAAGCAATTCATCTGTGGGACTGGAAGGGGTGGACCCTGGCTCCACTTATCCCTAACCTCATTTAAGGGCTGGCAGCCACAAGGGAAGCATCTCTACTTGGAGACTGTCTCCTCTGGAGCTCTTGGCTAGCCCTGATCGTCTGAAAAGGATAAGCAGATCCCTCTTTATTACTGGATTCTACCTTTTTTTTTGGTAATCTGAAATTGGTTTAAAGCAGCTATATCTGCTACCGCCAACCCTTACATACAGTAATTTCATATTTTCTGAAAGAATACACTTGTGCTCATTTACACGCTACATGCAGCTGAGTCAAGTACTACGTAGGAAAATGAAACAGAGAACTCCAGGATATTAAGGTGTTTCTTCATTGAGTGACAAGGAACCTCTTTCTATACAACAGTCATTACTCATTACACCAGAGCATATATTCCACTTGCACACAAGTGGAAGTCACTATATATACTTCATTATGTTAAGTGTCTATATAAAACAGAACTTTATACTGCTCTGTCATATAAATCACCTTTCTAAGTCTTCAGTATAGTCCAAATATTTAGAGACATTTTGATACCAAATTGGGTTTTTTTTTGATGCAATGAGTTGCTGCACAAGATATCAACCACTTAACATAAAAGTTACCACAAACTGCTCCTGAATTGCTAGAATACAAAACCATTCATTTTCCTCATTTAATATTGTTGATTATTCACTCCCATTTAGCAAACATTCCTGCTTTGTGCTACAAATCCAATAGTTCTGGCATGCAATTATTGCATAGCACACTTACATTCATTGTTCATGTACAATATAAAGATCAAGTGCAATTACTGTGAAGTTTTACTATTCTAAAAGTAAACTAAATGAGTATGTCAATGGATCTGCACATGTAATTTACTTGCAGAAACTGTTCATATGGCAGTGAAAAGTCTTCAGTTGTGCAGAGACAGATCCATGCTTGAAAACGGATAGCTGCAGTAGATGCATGCAACTTGATACCTTCTGAAAATGTGTTTCTTGACTGTACTCCAGGACGGTATTTCAAGACAGCTAAGGAAACCCAACCAGACTTGTTATTAAATTTTGAGAATACACTATTTCTACTCCATCACAGGAAAGAAAAACATACAAAGAGCTACTTTACCTTTAGGAAACTGACAAACCTAAATACCCACAACACAGGTACATAACCCTTAGCTAAGGCTACTTCTACTCTTTCCCATCTCTTGATTTGAGAAACTGCAAAGCACTATCATCAGGCTTCTTCCTTGAAGAGTTACAATTATCTAGGGAACAATAAATGTATTACTGCTATACTTGTAGCTATATTCAGCAACAATTAGTTATATCATGCCCAATAACACTTTGTTCCCACACGAGATTAATGTAAGAACATTCTGCTACTTGAAAATATTCAGGCTATTGAAAAGAATATACCATATTTTTATATATAAAGTTCTACTTCCTTTAAGTTTGCTTGCAGTTATTTTAATCCTGCTGAGAAAGTACACACAGTCTTGTCACTTATGAACTACTCAGCAGGGGCCTAAGGTAAACAAGCTGGTATAACTCCCTGCATCTCAGAAGCACAACTAGACCTTGGGAAACAGAATTACTCCATCCTTTTCAGTTAACTGTACACTTTAATAATTAGGAAAAGTTGTGCTTTCAACTACAACAGAACACATACACAAGAACATGACAGCCCTATTGGGTGATCAAGCTCAGTGCTGCTCTATTATCAGATAATAACAAACTCCATTTAAACAAACAAAAGAGGGGGGGAGGGAGGGTTGGGGCAGATTTTTGACCTGATTACTGACTAGAAAGCTGATCCAGATCTTTGATTTAATTTAAATTTAGAAAAAAGTTCCTTGAAGCAGAAACTTATTCAATGTCCAGTTTAAGCTGATCTGGAAGCAACCCAAGCTACTGCAGTTATCTATAACCATAAATGAAAAGGGAACACAAACTGAAAACTTCTATTGTAATCACAAAGTTCAGTCTAAAAAATGATGATTTTAACTTCCAAGTGAATTGCAGTTACAGTCCTTTAATCCTGAAAGAAAATTGATTTTAAAAACCTCAAACCTATTTGATCAAATGTCCATCTACTGAAAAGTACAGTCCCAGAGATGAGGTACTTTGAAATTCTGCAGGACTGGAAGAAATCTACAGAGTCAAAATATTTTGACAATAGTACAGAGGGAATTACTTGCTCATTTCAGCATATTTTTACTTGATCTACTGCAGAAGGGTTAAAACTGCAAATACAGATTAAGGATTATTTTTTATTTTTTTTATTATCTTTTCTACAGTTCTGAAGATACGCTTGACCTAGAAACTTTTCTGTTGTTGGCTATTAAAAAAAGTATTCTTGAGTTTTTAAATTGGCATTTACACACACAAATGGGTTAAAAGCAAGTGTTGAATTTATTCAGCATAAGTTTATAAGCCTATACAGATCCCTCTGTAGGATCTTCCTACCCTCAGGTAAATTGACATTTCCTCCCAACTTGTCATCTACAAATTTACTGCGGTGTGCTCAATCTCCTCGTCCAGATCATCCTGATATTAAACAAGACCAGCCTGTATACTGACTCCTGAGGAGCACCTCTACTGACTGGCCACCAGCTGGATTTAACTCCATTAACCACCCCTCTCTGGACCCAGCCATCCAGCCAGTTTGTTACGCAGCAAGGAGAGTACCTGTTCAAGTCATGGGCTGCCAGCTTCTCCAGTATACTGGGGGAGACAGATTCAAAGGCTTTAATAAAGTCTAGGTAGGTTAAATCCACAGCCTTCCCCTCATCCACTAGGCAGGCCTCCTAGTCACAGATGATCAGGTTGATCTGACAGGACCAGCACTCAGGAACCCATGCTAGCTAGGCCTGATCACCTGGCAGTCCTGCACTTACCACATGATCACAGTCGAGACAATCTGCTCCACAACCTTAGATGGATGCAGGCAAAGCTATTAAGAAAAAACACAAAGGTTTAACAGACAAGGTCTGACAATAACAGACATTTGTCATGGCACAAACCTCCAGAAGTATTTAGATGTGCTGATGCAGTTCTATTTCAAATTGCATATTCTTTCTACTCTTGCTTAGTGTGGATGTGAGAATTTCTAAACAAGCTAAATTTTGCTTTTGAAAGTTTACAGAGTAATAGAAATATTATTGCAACAACAGCTGTCATTAGCATGGCGTGTGCTCTTTTACAGAACACATCTCAGTTCACACGAGGGCCTGAAAACTGCTTGGCAACACACAGCAATTGTTTGGCAAGTGAAAAATTAAACCATGAGATCAAAAACTTAAGACCAAACCTCATAAAATCATCAGAGTAACAAAACTGATGTGAACAACAGTTTGAGCAGGACAAGATGTGTGCTACATTTGTGTTTCATCTGAAAGACATATTCTTCAGTAACTATGTTTTGCTGAAGAGATGAAACTCTGATGAACTCTGACTTAGTTCAAATCTTGCAACCACCTTATTCCTGAGGAAAGATAGATTTTTAGAACAAGATCTTGGCTGAAGAATGTCACCTAATGCAGTGCCAAAATGCCATACCAAGAACCAAGTTTTGCTTGGAAGCCTCACAGCTGCATAATGCAGGCAAAGCTGGCTGTGCAAGATCATGAAACCACAGATTCAGGGCACCTGGCTGCAAGCCACACAGAAGTAGACACTGTACAAAGGCCAGAGCCAAAGAAAGCACTTGACGCTGGAAACAGACGGAAACCTAAGAGGTCTTTGTTTGTTTGCTTTGTTTATCGGAGATTATCCTAGTAATAGGCAGAGAAGGGCTATTATTTACTCATTTAGACTCACCGTTAAAAAAAAAAATCCAGCTGTCCTTATTCACAGAGACTTAGATTTTCACAATAAAAATACAGGACTCCAATGAAATTCTTCTGACTCAGCATTTCTTTTTTGAACAGATTAAAACAAAAAAAATTCCTGAGGCTCCAAGAAACCTTGTCATAAACTGACCTGACTACCTAGAGTTCAGCTAGTCTACTTTTCCCATTCCTGTTTCTACTGAAGGCACAAGCAGAACTTCATATCTTCAATTTATAGGTTCCTAATTGCCTGGTTAATTTCAAGCACTTTCCAACTATTTTCTCCCATGCCACTATCATCCATGAGCTTTTTTTTTCCCCCCTACCATGACCTGGTTTGATTCATTTGTAGGAAGGGAGCATTTTCCTTCATCTTCACTTTGCAAGGTCAAAGAAGCCAGCTTCTTTAGATACTCACACACTCCTCACCGCAGTGACTTGTCTGCCTGTTGCAGCATGAATTCATTTATTTTTTTTTAGCACAGTGATGTAGTACTCCAGATGAGCCTTTGCCAATACCCTGCACAACAACACTAGCATTCTACCTGGTGTTTGTCATTATTTCACTTTTACGTTTGTTTTTAAATATAGACACATTGAAGGCTCAGTTCCCAAGCAACTGAATAAAACTCAAATTTTTCTTTCTCCTGCTGGTACCCATCGTACAGCAGAAATTATGATAAGTTACACATTTGAGGAATACTAGTTATTTTGAGCTATACTGTTTTATCTATCATTATAGGTATAATTCTGTGCTTCTGTGCAGTTTATTCATGAAAACACATTAAAAATCACACACAAAAAAAGGAGGTGAGGGGGCAGAATATGGAGAGGGGAAAAAAAAAGAGAAGTGGTGATTTTTTTAGTCATATTACTAGAGCCCTTGAACATACTTTAAATGGCATTTCACTCAAGACAGATTTGATGAGGTCTTAAAACAGCAAAAGTTAGGAATAAGGTTGAGCAAGAATGAGCATGAGTACAACCAGGGAAACTGTCTACCATCTCCCAGATCTGTACAGTGAAAAAATAAATTGTTAAAGAAATACTTTAATTATTGTTTTTATAGCCCTACAGAGAGAGTAGTTGACAACTCAATTGTGAAGAAAACATCAAAGTTGATTAACACAAAAATAAATAAATAAAGAGTATGAAAGGAACTTTTCAAGGAACACTCAATCCATAAATTATTGTGTGTTTTATCCTTAATCTGATATACGACACCAAAGCAACTCTGGCTAACATCCTGTTTACCCTCACACTGGGCTAAGTGAAAGACTGCATTACTTTTGGGTGGAGTGCCAAGTGTTCCAGTATGCGCCATGCTGATTTCGGAAGCTGCCAAACATTGAAATTAGAAATGAGCATGCCAGCTGCCCCTGTACCTCATTTTCTGTATATATGATACTACCAAGCCAAGGCAGCCCATATCTGATAATCAATTAGCTGAAGAGGTGGGGGAGGGCCTTAAAAATGTTGGCACAGCTTTAAAGTATGGCTGTAGAGATGTAAATAATATCAGTGACTGCATGAATAGCAGAAGGGACATTCAAGGTCTTACTATTAAACAGACACTGCTCCCTTTCTTAAAGATGTTTGCTACAGCACCTGTAAGATGCTTTTAAGGCTTTATCTGTACAGTATCTCCCTCTCTGTTTCCCATTTAGAGTGTATATACTTCCACTCTTCCTTTTTGAACATAAAATTGCTATGTGGAACACACTTTAAATATTGAGATTGATACTACTTTTAAAAACTAAATTATTAATTCTGATTCTGTCTCCCTTCAAAAGGAAAGAAAATTTCAAAGAAGTGAGCTTAAATGAAAATATCCAGATTTATGTCCTTTTCATAAGGTTAAAGGCAGCCTTTTATAGTGAGGGCTTATATTTCTAGTAATACCAAGTTTTAACCTTAGTGTCCTTTTCCAAGTTTACTCACCATTATTATTATTATTATTGCTTTTCACTGTTGAATAGTTAGGAAAACATCAGAAAAAAATTCAGAAGGAAAAAAAAAACAGTGGAAAAGCAACATACCAACACAACTCAGCCCAAGGTATACACAGAACTATTTATTCAGTAATTCACCTACGCTCACTTCTTTATGCAGAGGCTCTACAGTAGTCTTATGTTTACGCCTGATGTGTTTAGGACATGCTACAGCTTTCCAGCTACTGAAAGCTTTACAAAGCATAACATGGGATAAGCTGCTGTTCTATATGTTCTCCCCAGGAGGAACATGCAGGCTCCACATTACTATTTTCCACACAAGGCCATTGTATAATATGGGGACCTGATCACCAAATGCCATCTGTGCATTTCCCTGATCTCAGAGCTGACCCGACATCACTCAGCTTTCAGTACTATTAAAGGAAGTATTCAAGGGCCATTCAACCAACCAGAATTCTACTCTTCTCATTTCACAGCTGGTATGGTTTGAAAATAGTTAATGAAGAAAGAGAAGGCATTTCCATACAGCTTTCCCTGCAATACTCTATAGCTGTATAGGGAATAGGCTAAAGCTTGGCTTTACCAGGCTTAGAACCTTGCCACAGTGCTCCATCCTAAATTTGAAATTGCCCCATGCTCTGCTACCTTAGTAAGCAAAATCCTACTAATAACTATTTAAAACAATACCCATGAGCACTTTCCCCCCAATTGAGTTCAATACATCAACACATTCAGCGAGTGAGAACTCTATATATACGCTCATATCCACAGACCATCACATCTACCAGCAATTCTAAATTGTATTTGCCAGAATTCCCAATTTAAGAATTACATACACATCCAAAATGACTGAGTCCACAATATGTGTATTACTAGAGTTCAGGCTGCTATGCTGCGCCTCCAACAGCACTTCATCAGAACTAGTGATCCCTGTGGCTGAAAGTTAACCTTCAGAAGACAGTTTCCATGCCCTTCTACATTCCACATTTTTTCTCTTCATCCACAGAAAAATAGAGACTTGACAGCCTCTGTAACAATTAGGAGGAAAGAAACAGAACAAGTTTAGCTATTTGGGCACAGCCAAAAAGCCAACAGAAAATGAGCAACATACAGCATATGTATTCACAATGAGAGAGGCACATTTCCAGAAGAGAGAAATTTCTCCTTTGCTGGGCAGCAGAGCTTACTGTTTACTACAGAATTTCCAAATCTGATTGCTGTAGTCAAAAGCAGAAACATAAATACTGACCAAAGCTAGACCTGGTTCCTGATTTTTTTTTTTTTTTTTTTTTTTGAGGATAAAAAGACTGAATTCAGGATTTATTTTTAATTAAAACAAATATAAGCAAGTTACCAAACTGACTAGGAAATACTATGTCTTTCCAGTTCTGCCCAGATTTTCTGGATTTTCCCTAGACAGACTTGAAAGGTGGGCCCGGGTGAACCTAATGAGGTTCAACATGGCAAAGTGCAGGGTTTTGCACTTGGGCCGGAGAAACCCCAGGCATCTATACAGACTGGAAGGAGCAGTCCTTGAGAGCACCTCTGCAGAGAAGGACCTGAGGGTCCTGATGGATGACAAACTTAACATGAGCCAGCAGTGTGCTCTTGCAGCTTGGAAAGCAAATGGTATCCTGGGCTCCATCATGAGAGGGGTGGCCAGCAGGGACAGGGAGGCGATTGTCCCTCTCTAGTCTGTTCTTGTGAGCCCCCTCTGGAGTACTGTGTCCAGGTATGGAGCCCCCAGTACAAGAAAGACAGAGAGCTGTTGGAGAGGGTCCAGAGAAGGGCCACAAAGATGATCAGGGGGCTGGAGCACCTCCCCTACGAGGACAGGCTGAGGGAGCTGGGCTTATTCAGCCTGGAGAAGAGAAGGCTGCGGGGTGACCTCATTGCAGCCTTTCAGTACCCTGAAGGGAGCCTATAAACAGGAAGGGAGTAAACTCTTTGAAAGGGTAGATAACAGCAGGACAAGGGGGAACGGTTTTAAGTTGAAAGAGGAAAGATTTAGGTTGGATGTTAGGGATAAGTTCTTTACCAGGAGAGTGGTGAGGTGCTGGAACGGGCTGCCCAGAGAGGTTGTAGATGCCCCGTCCCTGGAGGTGTTCAAGGCCAGGTTGGATGGGGCCCTGGGCAACCTGGTCAAGTAAATGGGGAGGTTGGTGGCCCTGCCCGGCAGGGGGGTTGGAGATTCATGATCCTTGAGGTCCCTTCCAACCCAGGCCATTCTGTGATTCTGTGATTTCTGCCATACACACACACACTGTGATCAATCTAGCTAGTTGTGAGACAAACCTATGCAGGTGTGAACTAAAAGAGTAAAAATAGTGCAGAAATGCTTTAATCACCCTCTGGGCTATTGTAAGCTCCACAGTTGTGTTGGCAGCTTGAGCTTTTCTCCTTCTGATTTGCAAGCCCCCCCCGCCTCCCCTCCCCCACCCCACCTTTGTCCCTCCTGCCCCTTGCTCCTCCCCCTAACCCAGCATTTAGATTTACTATGAGATATTTCTGAAAAAACCTTTTCCCAATTTCTTACATGCAAATTCCTTTGTCATAAAAGCCACATTTCCCCAAATGCACTTCTTATTCAACTCAAAGCACAGCTTCAAACCAGCATTACAATCCTCATTTCTGAAGAAAGACTATTCTGAAGACAGGCTCCCACAGAATATTTTCTCCCATCTCCTGAGGACTCTGTACTTTATGACAGAGGAGCTGCTAAGCCTGGAAATCTTAAAAGATTAATGAGCATTAATTAACATTTAAGTAAAGAAAAAGGTTTGTAGGGCTCTGAAAATACAAACCATACAAAATTTGAATCACAGAATCATAGAATGGCCTGGGCTGGAAGGGACCTCAGTGAACATCAAGCTCCAACCCCCCTGCCACAGGCAGGGCCACCAACCTCCACATTTAATGCTAGACCAGGCTGCCCAGGGGCCCATCCAACCTGGCTCTGATCACCTCCAGAGACAGGGCATCCAAAACCACTCTGGGCAGCCTGTGCCAGCATCTCACCACTCTCATAGTAAAGAGCTTGCCCCTGACATCTAACCTAAATCTTTCATCCCTCAACTTAAAACCATTTCCCCTTGTCCAGCTGTTATCCACCCTTGGAAAGAGTTGACTCCCCTCCTGTTTGTAGGCTCCCTTTAGGTACTGAAAGGCTGCAATTAGATCACCTTGCAGCCTTCTTTTCTCCAGGCTGAACAAGCCCAGCTTCATGACTCATGTCATGAAGAGAACGTAACAAAACACTTCTAAACAATAGCTCTCAATATCGACTCAGTTCGTAAGATATCAGTGCCCCTACAACATTTAGGGTAGAAAGCTAAACTCTTTTCCATATAGCTCTATGCAGTATAAAATGTTAACAGCAATGATAAGTTATTTTGCAGTCCCTAGACATGGAGTTAATCATTAACACTGCAGTGATGCAGCATTAACCTAAGTAACCAGTATAAGGAAAAGTTACATTTTACATACCATTTTATGCCTTAAGAGCTGCTCGGAGGGAAAACTTCCTACAGCCTTTCAGGAACATTTGGAACATTTTATGTTCAAAGGGTGGAATCCAGCCTACAGAATAATAGCAGGGACTATACTGACAGCAAATTTCTTTGCCATCATTTGAAAGAATAGAGTATTGCTGTGAAAATGGCAGCCAATTATCATTTCTGCCTTCCAAGCAAGTAGCTGGTAAAAAGCCTCATAAATGACTCTGGTGTCTGAGAGGAGGCTGTGCTAGAAGGAAACGTCTAAGGCCGCTCTCTATAAACAGACTGTCAACATAAACACTAAGAATGTCAGAGATCAAATATTCAGTCATGTTTTAAACATCAGGCAGTCACAGTTTTTCAACCCACACACCATACACCATAAACAAGCACCAGACACGTCAAATGCACTGTGGAAAACAAGCTCAGTAACGTTAGGTCTTTGACTTCCACTCTTCCTTTCTCACCTTTTTCCACACTGATGTTTTGCAAGCAAAAGGGCTGACAGACCTCACAGAAAATGAAAGATCACCTTGCCTATTAAACTTCTGAGGTATTTCAGTATTTGTCTATCTAAAAATCACAAACAGTACTGAAGTGCCTAGGTATTATTTTTCAATCCCGAGAAATTTCTGAGAACCTAAATTGAGAATTTGGCCTCTGGAACTGTCAGTTGAAATCTTTGTGTCTATAGAAGAAAAAAAATGCATCAAACACATTATAAAGCACAGTGTTGTCTGGGTGATATTGTAGGATGATGTCAGCTGTGTGAACTGTGGTTTCTTTATTTGGCTCATTACATTCTGTCTTAACCATTAACTGATTTGCTCTTCAGTAGACCCTTGTTTGAACCTTAAGGCTCCTTGAGATTGAACAGACCTCCAGATCACTCTAGGTACTTGTACTAGTGGTTTAACTCACTCTGAAGAGACATTCAGAAATGACCATTCAGAAAAGATGTATTAAAAACAAAAGCAGTTCAGTAGAGACAAACACAAAGTCTGCAAAGGCTGTTCACAAAGCAAGCATTGGCTTTTTTTGGCTGAGGAATGCAGGGTAAAAAAAAAGTTGACCACAGAATTTTAATTATGTTAAACAAAACTCAGTTAACTCTGCCAGCGCATCAAATTTGAGTGTAATAGGTCTCAAGCAGGTATACAATGTGCTGAGCAGGGCAAAAAGGGACTGTATTGTACACACACTCTGAAATACATTGTTCAATTGAATAACATCTTTATATGAGGTAGGAAGACAAGACAGGCTTGCAGTTCCCTCTGATTTACTTCTAAACCCATAAGTCCAAAACTGTTTACCAAGCAGTCCTTTCAAAAACATGGTGTACATTTCAGAAAATGAGGTCTAAAATCAACATTTAATTTGAGCTGATGGAATCAATTTTCCCTTTTGTAGGACAAATGCATAGCATCTCTTAACTGAGTTTTTTTCAACACTTTTATAGGCTCAATTGCATCAAGTATGATGCAAAAATATAATTAGTATGTCTGATTATAACAAAGCATTATCATGATCTTCAGACCAGTCAAGTCCAGCAAGCTACACATAATGAACCAATGGTACCTTCATGGGTACCACAGGTAAAATTACATACCTAAGACCCACCCAGCTCCTTTCAGATGGAGCTTCCATAGCTAATGTAGAAAGCTGCTATGCATTTCCAAATAATTTCAGTTCTAGGTCAGCTGAAACATTTAAATGTTTATGCAGTCTGTTACCATTAGACAAGAGACACAATACCGATATACTCTGCCACTCAGGTGCCCTCATTTACAAGGGTTAAATTCACTGACTCATTCCTAAATCCAGGTACCATTCGGAAAACACTGAAGCTAAACTTGCCATAACTGCCTTCATAAGGGCAGAACTGTGCTACACAGAAGCACAGGTAATAGGAGATGTAATAGGAGATGTGACTATCAGCTAAAATGTCTACATAAGGTATGTCTATTTTTGTCATATCATATAACTGTCCTTTAAGACAAATTTGCTTCACACATTTTTTTTGTGGAAAGCAGCACAAGTTCAAATCATGCATCAGATTTTCAGGTAGTATTGAGAGAGAAGGAGATTCCCAGAAATCCCGCATGCCTAACAGCTGTTCAGCAATAAGTAAATATATTCAGTTTTCACAATCTCCCCCAACTTGATTCTGAACATGGAACACTGGCAGTCTGAAACTCCAGTTTGCTACTAAACCAAAGCTTAACACTTCTGAAAGTATGACCCCCCCAAAAATAATAACAAATATTCAAGTGATAGATATCATTTCAATAATTTCATTCAATAATTTCATCAGGTGGGGTTATTTCTCACTGCTCTTTAAAAAAAATTATATGCTTATAGTTCCTATAAAAGTATCATTGAATGGCTTACTAGGATAAATAATTCCATTGATCCCTCTGTGCACAGTTAACCCAAATTAATTCTTTTACTTCACACTCGTATTTATGTGAATGGCTCTCATCCTTTGACCTCCTGCCTAACCCCACACTGGAAATGCACTTATGCAACACAATTCACACTTTGTTAGGCCTTATTCCAGAAAGCAAATCCTTATTCAGGCTGTAGTTGAGGCATCAGTGGGATGTCTGTCCCAGGACTAAGTTTCTGTGGCTGTTATATTGGCTTATTGTCTATTCTATGAATTTTTTCAAGAAATCTGACTGAACTGGCTCACAAACAGCCTAATAATTTTGACAAATTCAGATATTTAAAGCTGGAAGAAATCATTGTGAATATCCATTTCATTTGACCCCTTAAATTTCCCCAACTGCTGGCTTTCAACAGCCCCATAATTTCTACTGGACATAATACATATATTTTGGAAAGTCATTTGATCTTGATTGAATGCTTCCACTGCAGGAAAATCCACTGAATCAAAAGATAAGTTCCAGTGTTTAATTACTATTTTTTCTTAAATTTTTGATTTGTCAGGAAAAAAAGACAACTTCAAAACCATTTATAAATGACAACAAGCAAAAGTTCTCTAAGTGGTGTCATTTCCAAGGTAGAGAAGAATCATACAAGGTAATAGAACTGTTCAGACTATATATCCCTCCATAAAACAGTAACCCCTAAGCAAAATTTGAAAATAGATTAAAAGAGTAGAAAGAAAGCCAAATAACTTTATTCAGCGACGTTCTGATTGTAATACACAGTAAAAATACTTATGCACTATGTAATTTTAAAATCTAGAACACTTAACATAAATGAAAATTAAAAATCAGTAATCTGTGAGCCATAAAATCCCTCAACGCTCTGCGTTGCCACACTGGAAGAAGAGAGACATTTTTTGATTTACTACTTTGAGGCTTTTGATCAATATTTCTTATTTCATTAAAAATCCTATCTCACTTCTGATTGTGTTTTAAGACCTTAACAATCAAGTTTTTTGTAAGATTTTTGGCGTATCTAGGGACAGACTTAGAGCCATGAAATGACGTCGGTTGGAAGGGACCTTAAAAACCAACCATGGGCAGGGACACCTTCCATTTGGCCATATTGCTCAAAGTATCATCACAAAATAATGGAATCATAGAATCCTTAGAGTTGGAAGGGACCTTTAAAGGTCATCTAGTCCAATTCCCCTGCAATGAACAGAGACATGCACAATTAGATCAGGTTGCCCAAAGCCTGGAGCTACCCCGCCTTGAATGCCTCCAGGGACAGGGTAGCCAGGACATCTCTGGATAATCTGTTCCAGTGCCTCATCACCCTCACTGTAAAAGGTTTTTTCCTTATATCTAACCTAAAACTAAAAAAACCCAACCTGAACATCTCCATAGTCAGGGCAGCCGCAGCTTCTCTGAGCAACCTGTTCCAGTGCACATCAACAATTTGAGTCACTAATTGCTTTTTCTGACCAAACCAGCCCCTAGCAAAGAATGACAACAAAACAGCTAAAATCAGAGCATAATAATCCCGTACCATTCCAGTCAACATATGCATCTCTTTCAGTACCCACACAGTATAAGTTTCATACTGTCAGTCAGCCATCCAGTGCTTCCTATGCCTTTTCGAATTCTACCACGTCATTTCTGAGACAAGAGACCAGCACTATATATGTGCTGGAGAATTAGGCCTTAATATGACAATGTGCTCTTCTGTTGTTTTCCACATAACTTCCACAGTTTTACAATATGAATGCAAAAGTTACAAATACACTTCTTTTCAACATGCAAGCAATGGACTAATAATTAGAAGTTCATTTATAATCACTACATGTGTAGAGCCAGTTGGCAAAGCCAGACTGGCTGCACATGAAGATTAAAATCTGGTACCTTTTCCAGACCATCACAGAGTGTGACCACATATTTTTGTGTTACATCATACTATAGACATTCTCCTCTTCTTAAGAGAGTCTCAGAATTTGAAAAGGCTTTTTTTTTTTTTTTGGTGGGTTTTCTTCTTCCTTTTTTTTGCCTTCTTTTTCCCCTCCGAACTTGGATCTTAATAAATCATGCCACCAATACTGAACTATGAAGATCTCAGTAGCGTGGGATCTTTCTCAACCATTTCACAAATGCGCATTGCTATAAGGATAGTAATCAGATTTCATTGATAACTAAGCCCAGTAAAGTTTGTAGCAGCTGCTTTTTCTACATGAGATAGCCTACTGTCAATCTAAGCTTTACTATTCTGTAGGAGTATTTCCACATGCTTAATGAGAATTGAAGAACTTTCTGCAACTATATTTTACTTCCACAGATAAAGAAAATGAACCTGACTCTCATGGATGTATTATGCTAAAACATGATAGCACTTGACACAATGTTGCATTAACATTAGAAAATATTAGTTCACTGCAAAAGCTCACTTTCACCTTTCACAGGTTAAAATGGTCAACCATTGTTCTGCTTCTCCTTAAAAACTTTTACATTCCTTCTGTTAGCTACTGATTACCTACATTTTGTTCCTCAAACAAATATCAAAGGCATCTCAGTAGTAAATGTGCCCACACTACAATTTTCAGCACTAAAAAAAAAAAATCATATAATGACAATCTAAAAATCTTAAGTACATGAACTGAAATTTACAGCTGACCATTGCTAGCATCTTCAGTTAGTTTTTACTTTTTTTGTGCAAATGTAATTTCACAGAAAATTCATTTTTAATTAATGTATTTGAATGAGACTAGCAACTCTGAATGGGAGAATAGCATAATAGTATTTAGTCTGATGCCTATCTTAGAAGCATAGAAGCATAAATGCCATACTGTGAACCAAGATAGCATGCATTCAATTAAATACACCATCAAGAAATGCTATGTTGACAAAGACAAAGATGGGGAAAGTCACACCCCTCATGATAATATTGTGTGGGAGATCCTCTTAATTACTTGATGGAAGTATATGCCTGCGTTAAGACAACATGTTGTAACATTTCAAATGTTGTGGCTATTTGGTATGGTATTTAGTTATCCTGTTAGGGCCTACTGAAAGGTAAGTGTTGAAACTTCTGCCTCTTACCAAAGAATTAAGCACTCTAACTCAGCCACTTATTCTACTTCTGGTCACAATTAAAATAGCCTTGATGCCTTGGTTTCAGTATGCTTTCATTTTGAAAAGCACCAAGAAAAGGTATTAAGTAGACAGACTTAAAGAAGCAGCTGGTCTCACCACTATGTAAAAAGAATGCTCCCTCAAAAGTTCAAGCATCTACATTACTATCCATCATGCTTCCCCCTTCTAATATTTCAAAGTCTTAAAAAAAAAGTACTAATTACAGCCTTAAGCGAGAAAGAGGAAGTAACAGCATATTGGAATGAGTGAGGATGTGGAAGCATTCAAGTGTAGATATGCATGCCTTCTGCTTCCCGGACAATGCCAGTGTCACCGACCTGCTAACAGCTAGCATTGGTCCAGAAAGAGAGAACCCGAAGGCTCACAAAGCTCCTTACAGATCTTTAGTAGATCCTTCAGACACGCAGCTTGAGTTCATTCCTGCTGCCTTTCAAGAAAATTACCTACCCTCAACTCTCATAAGTAGTCTCCATAAAGGGGCTTTGGAATTAAGAACTCACCACAAAGATAAGAGAGATAGGGGAAAGTAGTACATACATAAGAGAGACATTCAAAACCTTGGGTTTTAGGCATCTACCTTCTGGTGACAAATTAAGATGATGTACTTAAGCACAGGTCAATTGTTTCAGTCTCTCCTAATCAGAGGTGTTTTGTTTTTTTCTCTCAGCACACCCTTGCCCTTTTTCAGCTCTTTCCAAACCTACAGTGATACTGGGAACTGGTTCAGGGCTTACCATACTGCTTGCCTGACAGAAAAAATAAATGTAGCTAACTGGCCCTCTGCCCAAAATCACATCAAGTCTGTACAGAATACTTGCATTCAGACTATATGCAGGTTAGACTGCTCAGCACCAATGTGAATCATAGAATCGTTTGAGTTCGAAGGGACCCTTAAAGGCCATCTGGTCCAACCCCCTGCAATGAACAGGGACATCTACAGCTCTATCAGGTGCTCAGAGCCCCTCCAGCCTGACCCTGGCTGTCTCCAGGGATGAAGCATTCACCAGCTCTCTGGGCAACCTCTGACAGTGCCTCACCACACTTACTGTAAAAACAAACAAACAAACAAAAAAAAACCCAGCAACACAACTTCTTCCTCATATCCAGCCTAAATCTCCCCTCTTTTAGTTTGAAGCCATTTCCCTCGTCTTATCACAACAGATCCTGCTAAAAAGTCTGTCCCCTTCCTTCTAACAGCCCCTCTTTAGATACTGAAAGGCCGCTCTCGGGTCTTTCTTCAGGCTGATCAGCCCCAGCTCTCTTAGCCTGTCCTCACAGAGGACACATTCCATCTTTTGTGTTATTTTTGTGGCCCTGCTCTGGATGTACTCTAGCAGGTCCACACCTGGATATCATCCTCATACCAGCGCAGAGCAGAGGGGCAGGATCACCTCCCTGACCTGCTGGCCACGCTTCTGTTGATGCAGCCCAGGATACGAATGGTTTTCAGGGCTGCAAGGGCACACTGCTGGCTCACATCCAGCTGCCATCCACCAGTATCCCCAAGTACATTTCGGCAGGGCTGTGCTCCATCCTTATATCCCCCCGCTTGTACTGATAGTGGGGGGTGCCATGACCCAGGTGCAGACCTTGCACTTGGATTTATTGAACCTCATGAAGTTCACCTGGGCCCACTGCTCAGTCTTATCTAGACCTTTCTGAATAGCATGCCACCCTTTGGGCACATCAGCTGCACCACGCAGTGTGGTATCATCTGCAAACTTACTGAAGGTGCACTTGATCCCACTATCAATATCATTGATGAAGATATTAACAAGCAGCAGTCTCAGTACTGAGAAAAAATAGAAGATTTTTCATTACTCATTAAGAATTAGAAGTTTATGATTTCACAGTGTATTCTATCTGACAACTATCTACTCAGAACATGATCTAGAGTAACAAATGCCTCTCAAGTAGAATCTTGCTCTCTTCATAACTCTGGATGCTCATTCAGCTCTGCAAGAAGCTAAATGACTCTAATGATCCAAGAGTGACTTCACCCTTACAATACAGCTATGGCATGTTTAGATACACATAAGCTATTTCTCAACTGGGTAGACTGATTATGAAAGAAACCACAGCTATCAACAGCAAGTTTTCTCAAGGTTCATAGAAATCACCTTGCAGTTTTCCCCACTTTACTGTTATGTCCCAGATATCTAGGGTATTATACATGAACACAGTCAGCTCTTTGAAGAATACAATATGTCTGTCCTTCAGTACACCAGCATGAAAGCACAGGATCAAATCTACGTTGGGCTCATTCAAGAGTTGTAGGATCTGATATACAATATATACCAGAATTGAGACAACATCCTTTAGAACCTGAATTTGCCTTGTGTTTAGTAACCTTTGAGAAGACGTGGCATATTCCTCTTATAAAACCAATCTGGTCTTTAGGCTGTTCTGTCAAGGCAGAATATTGTTTCACTCCTTTTGGTATCTCATCAACACTCAGGACTTGCCTGAATGCTAGGGTTAGCAGGATCTACCTTCAGATCTTGTTGTTCCAAAGGGTGTGCATGCATGTCTATAGTGAGAAAGACCACACAGCGTGACTGCTACACACCAACTGCTTCTTGGGCTGTTGGGCACCCCTATCAGGCTGAATTTATAAAGGCAATTTGCACATTTTAGAATGTTATTCTGAACAGCAGTTACACCTCCAGGATATCACTGTCTTTGGAACTTCCTCTATGTGCTGCTCCCTCAGTAAAGGATTTGAAAAAACTTAGTAAAACCTGCCATTTTTCAGTCATCTGAAAAACTATTACTCTACTCCACGTGTAAGTTCTTGAGCAGTTTGTTTCAAAATAAAGGGTGTCATTGTAGAACAACACATTAAAAAAAAATGCCTATAACTGCTTTGAATGCACACTCAGCATGAAATTAGTCTTTTCAAAGCACCTAAACTCTTGGCATGGCACCCTCTTTTCATCTTGTCGTAGTGTTGCCTTGTGTCTATATAAAACCAGCTACATTTTTGATTGTGACAAAAAAAAAGCTTTAGTTCAGTACTTGAAAAAAATATGTAAGGGACATCTAAACCTGATTTTCCTTCAAAAAAAGCTCAGTTACCTCCGGACTGCTGAGATGCTGAGGTTGGCAGGGCACTTTCAACTGGGATTTGAAATTCACAGTAGAGCCATAAATTTCCTCTGCCAGCAGACATCCCTGCCCACTGGACCCACACATTCCATAAATTCTGGAAGTTAATAAGTTGTACACATCCTATGAAATTCTTTACCAAGTGAACCAGTTCACAACAAATAATGAATACATTAAAAAACCCAACAAGAACAACAACCACAACCAAACATTTTTGCCCCCCAGGTATTTTCTACTCTGAACTATGCAACTCAAGGTTGTCGGTCTTAAACTATCACAGTTTTCTCCACAGTGAAAAGATCCTGCAAAATAAGTCGTTGCTCATGAGTATTAGTTTATAGTCAAGCATAAATTCCCCTTGCTGACACCTGAAAATTAAAATTTAATTATAAGAACTAGAAGAAATGTACTGGAGGAGCTGTTGCCCTTATGCACAGTACTCAGGTTATGGAAACATGTTCAGCAGGTGTAAATCAGTGCTCTGACTTCAGTAACATTACTCCAATTTGTAGTAAGTGATAACATGACCCATGACACTTAATATCCTTCCTGTTCAATATTCCCTGCCCCAGAAAAGAATTAAAAACATTTAGTTGAATTGGAATGACAGAAATATACTACCAGACAACAATCAAATGAGTAAATGGTAAAACTGTTGCGTGTCATTATAGTTCAGCATTTTCACTAGAAAGAAAAGCATGGTATTTTTTCAGATCCACGTAAGTTAAGATTGGCAGTCTGAAAAAGCCTTAAGCTTGCATCAGTATGACCTGAGCCAGTCATGAAAAGAAAGGAACAACTTGCACTGCATTCTGTTTTACTTACAACTCTTATCACAGTTCTGGGAGTACAGTAACAATACCTCTGTTTCTTGGACTGGTAACCAGATAGTGGCATAAAAATTATTTTAAATATGGTATATTTCTTAGGGATAACAAAAACTCGGGTTTGCTGGAGGTGACTGTTTAGATGAACATTACTACAGCATAAAAGCTGGAGGGACCCAGTCATAAATCATTTTTGAATTAAGAATGAACAGTGGATAAAATCAATTCTGACAGTACATTATGAAAACAAGCTGTTGAAAAAATTTCTTAGGTTTTTTACTCCAAGGCTTCCAGTAATCCCCTGATTATTGTAGTCCATTCAAAAAGAAAATGCATCTTTTTAACAGTGTAACAGTGAAACAGTCTGTCTAGTCTTTCACTACATGGAAGAGAGAGGCTGTAGATTGAGATGCTGTGATTTCCTAAGACCTCACAAACAGCTCCTCTGGGTTATTACTACTTCAGAGTAACCAGAGAGCTACAAGTGCTAACATCTGATGATTCACAGTTCATAGTACTAAAGCCATTCTGCAGCACGGCCTGAAGGCAAATTGCACAGATGGTAATATTGCCATTTGTCAGGTAGGAACTTAGATGCAATTTAAAGTCGGTACAGCTACAGATTTTGAGAACATTTTGGTAAAGCTACAAGGTTATTTTCTTTCAGTATTTTTTTTCCCCCTGTAAGTATCAGATTCAGCTTAAAGCACAAGCACAGCGTCTGTCTGTCTATAAGAGCAGCCTGAAGAGACAGCACTTTGTCTATCTTCTCAGGCGCAGGTAGAGCAGACAATGTTACACTATCTGCTAACAGACACTAGGAACTGGGCAGCATGCATGGAACAAAGAGTGCTTCGAGCAAGAGAAACAAGTTTTCCTTACTCCCCTCCCCGCAACTGCAGGAGCAGAAAGCCCCTTCTCTGGCAATGGGACTTGCTGGCTTCCTTCTCCCAGCCCTTTCTTTCCCCAATAGCCCAGAAGCAGGTGGTGCAGGCGGTCCTTCTTGTGAGGTGAAGGAGGAGGAGGCAGGCCAGTCCTTATAGGCGGAGCAAAGAGCCTGTGTTTCTCTGGCTGGAAAGAAGCAAAGGAGGACCAAAGGAGGAAGATGCACTAGACAAGGCACACAGGCTCTACAAAGCCTGGTGCATAACACTGAGTCCCGCTCCCATTCTCTCCCACTCCAAAATCCTACTCCCTTTTCCAGGCCTTCCCGTCTGCTGGCCCCTGTGCCCCTCAGCCACAGCCCAGGCAGCCCTGCCATGAGCTGATCATCACCCTGACAACTGAGACACCTTCAGTTAGTTCCAGTATACGTGAGCTTACCTATCTACATATATTAATCAAAACACTGGAGAAGCTGGCTCATCTATTTAAGTGAACAGATAGAGGCTTCAGGTATTTACTAAAAAATTTGTAATTAATATTACGTAATATCAGAAAAAATACTTCCCTACCTTTTCCAAAAGCAGACTCACCAAGCCAGTTCTTCCCCTCCATCTTCCCTGACCTCTCTCCCATGCTCCACCAACCATAAGGCAGGTGCCCTTTTCACCAGGCCTGGCAAGATCACCTCATGGTTAACGGCTGACCCTTTAATATTAGCTGGACTCCACCAGGACATAACTGTTTCTAGCATGGAAAACATGAGAACAGCATGAAAAGGGTTGACTGGACAACCTCTGAGCTGAGTTTATTTTCAGTCATGCTTTTGGCCAACACTATAATTTTAATAAGTTAGAATACTTCACTAAGAAGATTATAAAACTTTCCTAGCAAACAATAAAAAGTTTATCGTACTGGACAGATAAAGCATTTATCTGCATAGATCAAATATATTGACACAAATGTGTAGTTTTATCAAAAACAAAATGTTTTAAGAATATATTCTGATGTTATTTATTATGTGTGAATTGAACTCTATTTTCTCATTTCATATCAGAAAAGAATAAGTATACAAGTACACACATGCCATTTATCAGAGTATTCTTTCAAAGCAATTTCAGTTCATTCCAAATTGTATTTACAATCATGAATTAATAGAAATACTGAGTGCTTTCATTATAATTAAAAGCAGTTCAACAAGATTTAAACAGCAGAATTCAATGGCATCTCCATGAAATACGTCACTGCACCAATGGCAGTTTTATGGAGCTTGCATTTTGTAGTAGACTTCTATTCTATTCTACAATTGCACACTTTTTCTTGAAAAAGACCTATCAACATTCCCCAGATAGTGGTAATTCAGTCTTCTGAGCACAGAAAAGATATTAGATATAAATACACTCAGTGTAACAGATGAGAAAGCTACTGTCACATCATTCTGCCATATCACACAGGACAGTAAAACAGAAGTTATCATTCTCCATACATGTCTCAGTTTCTACATATCCTAGCTATATCAGAGGAACTGATTTAATAAATTCAAATCAGGATACCTTCTGGACCATGCATCATACTAGTGTTCATTGCACTGAGCCAAGAGGAATTCATTGCAACAGAATTTACTGCATAATTTTTATACAACCAAATGAAATAAAACAAAGGGAAGGGAAAAAAAAAAAGGATTGCCTTTAAGTCATAACCAGTAACAGACAAAAAGCAAAACACAAGGAACATGTTTTTAAAAATATTTGCAAGAAATCAAAAGCCTTTGCATTCTTATTATTACTTCTTTTTTTCCCCAACTGCATTTTCTTGAGAAGTTCAGCCCAACTCCATTGAACTTGTCAGCACTGCATTCCTTTATATATGGATGGACTGCTCCCTAAAGGGCAACACAAAGCACAAGCGGGCTTCCAATGCCAACAACACACAGCTCCCCTTTTGACACCTCCCCTGAAGAAAAAAAAGCTTCTGAAAAAAACTCATGTCCTTATAAAGATTACACTGCTGATAAAAGAATCTGGAGCTCAGATACTGTCTTCCATGCTGCATCTATTTCAGCAAGTTCCAGCAGTCAGAACCTTTGATCCTATATATATGTGCTATAGATGTCAATGGCACTATGAACTATACTGCCAGACTTCAGATGCCAAACATTAGGCATTTCAGCATACATCAAAAGCTACATTTTCAAAGTGTTCTTATTGACTTCAAAGGGGAATTAGCTGCTTACATAAGTGTCTAAATATGGATTTGCATGTCTCACATTAGGTACACAAGGTACTAAGTTTACCTACATCTTTACTATGAAAACACAAGCATACATACTGCTACTGGCACAAGCGCTCTGTGACAAAGTGCAAACACTACAAAAATCTTCTACCAGGAACTACCACCAGACACTGCTATAGGAAGGAAAGCTATTCTGCTCCGCCTGAGAGGCAGCGGGAAGTTCACCTGCTGTCTAGCTACAGTGTTCCTGCCACCACTCTGTGGAGAGATGATGGTATACTTCCATTCCAGAGAAAAAACAGTTAATTAAGATTCATCCTCTGCTCCAAGTTGTGCGACAGACTTCAGTGGAGTTAGTTCTGACTCTCATTGATCTAACAAAGGAAAATACATGCAAGACTATGTATAAAATGTTTTAAAAGTACATAAATTGATTTCACATGAAGGAAGAAGAGAAGAAATATATATCATCTTCACAGTGCTAGGTTACGTCATGAATGTATCCAGGTGTGTTTATACCTTGAACAAACTATCCACCTGATGTAACGAGGAGGTCAGCTCCAACTTTATTTTTTCTCCCCCTCATCACAGAACTAATCATGTACTTTTAGCTAACTCCAGGGACACGCATACACACGTGTTGTGTAGGTTCATAACAGTCATACATCTGCACATCAGTTCGTGTAACGTTGTACCTATCCATTGAACTAAAACATGCAGACAACTGAAGACACCTGCAAATATTATAGCAGCATTAATCAAAAGGTAAGTTTAAAGTACAAATTAGGGAAATATGCTAAGTAGCCCATGATTGAGGAGGTAAAAATTCAGCTGCTTTAAATCAGCGTAGTGCATGAATCTGATCCTACCATGCAATCAGGAAAATAAATAAGTAAAAAAAGAGTCTAAGAACAGATGGACAACCTTGAGGAATACCAATGAAGTTACTGTAGAAGAGCAAGGGAAATACTGAACCTAAATAAAGAAAATAATCTCTCAACAGCACAGTGCTTTCAGCAGAAGATATATCCTGTGCTACTCTAGAGAATATGTGAGAATTTGGACAAAACGCTGTCCAGTCCAATTTCCACTGCTAACAGCACAACAGTAGTGCTGGATCTTGTAAGGCAGAGACTGTTCCATAGCAGTGACTATTCTCTTTTTCCTCCATTAACATTCAAGACAAGGGCATTCAGTTCAAGCAGACACAGTTTACTTCAGTAAACATGCGGTTTTCAGTCATCTTGAAAGGATTAATGAATACAGGTCAAATTCACTGACTAATTTCATCTGGGAAAAAAAAAAAAAACAAAGAGCTAGTGTCATAAAACGTTCCTCAAAGGTTGGAATTGTTCCTTCTTTACCGTCCAGCTCAGAGTGCTGTGGATATGTGGGAAATCTAGCACATCCAGGGCAGAGACTACAAAGCTTGGGCTATCAGATGAAAGCAGACACCTTCTCAGAAGTTTAGGTCTCCCTTTCTATTTACATCTCCACAGAGCACCAGAAATGAAGTACTGTGTCTAATCAGACAATCCACTTCATGTCAAGTGAAGCGTTGCTTTTACTTTGCCAAGGTGAAACACAAAAAAAGAAAGACAACCACTGGTTCAGTTTGAACCAACTTTTATAACTGTATGCTTTTTGAAGTGCAGCTGTTGAAATTCTTCAGCCTTCTGTGCTATTTAGCACTCCTTAGTGCTACTCAACATCTAAAGGGAATATGTACAAATAAGCAATATTCTCCCCAAATACTGTCATGTCAAAATTTCTGACTTTTGTAAAACTGTACAACACAAAAAACAGTAACGGTAAAATAATATTAAACGATGCCATTCTCTTCATTATGGTCTTTATAGATAAAGGTTTTTTCCTTGCAAACAAGCAGCTTGGCCCTTGGTGTTCTCCCCAGTCTTCAGTCCTTTGAGTTCCCAGATGGCCTTAATTAAAACAGAGTAGTTTCTAATTTACAGCACAGGAGACATTCTGAACCTGTTGTTGAAGTGTTAGTGAAACCCCAATAACCCTAATCTCACCCCTAGAAAGTATGTCAGTATCTTTAATTTATCTATTAAAGTCCCTGCTGTGCTCATAAATCTTCCTTGCTGCACCAGTTGCATTGCGTTGCGCTTCCACAGTACGTCAACCCCCCCAGTATAAACTTCACTTCACGCGTGTCACAGTTTGAAGAATTTACTTCTTTCCATTCTTGGAACACTTTTGACTTTCTTCAGCTTTACAAATAGAGACTAGCACATAGGCAAGACATTTTGTCTAGAGTATTACGAGCAGTCTTGCTTTTCCTCTCATGCACATCACATTTGTAAAACCAGCATGGCAGCACCAAAGCATGTAAGTAGGATAACTCCTGTCTTAGCAACTTACTTCTCATACATCCCATCATGCTACTTTTCTTGAAAGCAGACAGCTATAGCAGACAGGCGTCATGCACACAGCTCAGTAACTCAAGGCAAGAGCAATAAACAACCCCTCTAGGGCTGAATGGAAATTTCCAGCCTTTCCCTAGCTATGCTTCTATAACATGCACTTCTTTACTTTTACACAAATACAGGTTTATGAAGAGCTTACATTTAAAACTAAAAATGACAGGAAACGTTTTCTAAGATAATGAATTAATCTGAAATTGAATATCAGCAAGTCTTGCTGTATTTTGTTTACGGTATGTATGATGATATTTCCTTCTCACACCAAAAACACACGTGTACAGCTACAAGAACACTGAATAACTACATTGTCAACATGCTACACAAGCATGCACAAGCATGCTGCACAATAATAAGACATTGGTTGCATAGCATAATAAAATGTTTGGACAAGCCATCCATATATTTTCTGAAATTGAGAATTTTTTTCAACAAATCATTTCTTCTCCTTACAGAATTAATTTCAAATCCTTGGTACTGAACATATATTTCTCTTACTTTCTTTTTAAACTTCATGAAGTAAAAATTGTAGTTTGTGCCAGTCAACATTTCTACTGCACCTCAACCTGCAGATAAGTACTGCTCTTTGAAGGAACAACATTAAGCAGAAGTGCATGTCAGAACAGTAAATTTCCTCCGCTGCACTCTGCTTCAGTGTGAAAACTGTAAATGCAGGTTAATGTTAACTGATAATCTAATACAGGCTAACCAATGGCATGCATCCTCACTTCAGCTTTTCAGTAAGGTGCCTGATTCAGCAAAAGGTGAAACCACAGACTGTTCCCGATAGCTTCTTACAACCATAAGACTATAATGCACTATCACAAATCCTGAAACTAACAGTGAAAGTTTCCTCTATTGCCTGCACACATAGATGGCTCCAATTAAAGCTAAGGTCATACTCATTATTAACATGAAGTGCAGCTCTGCATACACCCCCAGGGAAATCCTCACATAGCTGCTGAAGGTAGCCACAGGTTTGCTCTGTACTGCCAGAAAGTGGATTCAGGAGGCCCAAGGATCTAGATCCTTCTGGAAACATTTTCCATAATACTCTCTTGAGGGAGACATGCCTACTGTATGAATATGTGCATGAAAAGGAACATCCTTGCTTGGTTCAGTAAACTATCCTAAATACAAAAAGTAAAAACCCTCGGTTGCCTTTACCCTTGGAAAGAACTGCAATAAAACATAAGAAGAAAATCTCCATTAAAAAAGATACAAAAAGGAAAACTCCTTTTGATGAAAAGAATCTTGACTTTCTTCCTGCTACCTACAACCATACTACACATACAGTAAATTCATGGTAGTTTTGGAGCGCAGAAATAAACACACTGTTCATTCCACACAACTTGCAGACATGCCTAATACCCTAGGAGTTCTTCAGTCCCTTCATAGCAACAACACTCTTGAACAGCTTAGGAGCCAACTGCTTTTCCACATGCATTTAAATGGAACACATGGATTTAAGAGAAAAATGAACTGAAAAATAAGTAGTGTTGCGGGTTCTTCCGACATTCTAGTAAGCAGTTACCACTACTAAACAATTTCCAAATAAACAACCAAATGTGGCACTTCTTCACAGTTTCTCTAGCCATGTATTGTTTCTTTAGGTGCTTCTGCCTAATGAAAGTGAAGACATGACCTCAAATGTTAGCATGTATGATAAGTCATCTTTATATAATAGATGACAGCCTGGGAAATGATTGCCCTGCTTAATTATTTTTTATTCGTTCCTTCTTCCCAACAGGAAAATAAATAAATCAATCAGTTGAGTGCTCTTAAATGAGGTCAGAATTAATGTGATTTACCTAGTAGCACCTGGATTGCTTTGGTCATGTTGTTATGAATTTGCATCAGGTAAGATATTTGAGCTTCTACAATAACGAGGAATTCAGAACTCATAATAGCTATCAATAGTTTCCCAGATTCTAAAATATGCTCCTTTTGATGGAGATAAAATGATTCCTTAGTGAAGGAGTTCACTTGATACTCAAACAAAGCATACACACATACACGACACATTCCCATCTGAGATCATAAAGAGAAGCACCTGTAAATTCATACTCCCACAGCCATGAAAATCCGAAGAATGACTTTGTTTTGCTGGTGATTCAGACACTGTCTTTAAGTGTGCTTTGATGACTTGAACACTTACATTCCTTCATGGCTCAGACTGCCCGTTTCCTTTCAAGAGACGAAGCTTCTGTTTTCCCCTCTTTCCTATAAGGGCTAGAAACTCACTGTGCAAATTCCTTTTTTTTTTTTCCCCCTCCATGAAAAGGTTACACCAAAAGTATAGAACTAACCCTTCTTCCTAAACTCCCACAAAGTACATTGGAAGAAAACAAGAGTCAGTTAAGAAAGTAGACTTAATGCTAAAAAATAAGTACAAAATGTTTGTTAATTATTATGCATATTTTTGTAAATGGATATTCTTTTTCATTACCAGGGCTGAAATCTCATACTTAAAAACTGACAGTAGAGGACCTGACCATATAGAACATAACAGCCTTTAACCATGCCACAAAATCAATTTCCTATGAAAATTTACAAGACAAAACTGCAGTGATTTCATACAAGCATTGTCACAGGCATTTAGTAGGTAAGCTACAAACTGCTTGCAGCTTGATCAGCAGTTATGCTACCTCCCACTTGGGCCAACCACCAGAAAAATAATCCATCACTGTGAGTTTGAAACTGCAGCAGCAGATGAGAGGTCCATACTTAGTCCACTTGCTTCTTTGTAAACTTGAACTTTAGCCACAGCCTCCCCCTAAACTCAAAAGCTCTCTAATAAAAAAGGAGAAACCTTTGCACAAACCTTCCAAGATGGAGCTCATGCATCTCAAAATCTGTTATATGTCCTTGTGAAAAAATAAGGGATGAAAGTGACTGCTCAGCAGTGCCCAAAGCATTCAAATATAACGCCTACTCCATGACAAGGGCAAATGGTTTTAAACTGAAGCAGAGGAGGTTTAGGTTAGATATTAGGAGGAAGCTTTTCCACACACAGGGTGGTGACACACTGGAACATGTTGCCCAAGGAAGTTGAGGATGCCCCATCCCTGAAAGCATTCAAGGCCAGGCTGAATGTAGCTCTGGGCAGCTTGGTCTAGTGGCTGGCAACCCTGCACATAGCAGGGGGGTTGAAACTACATGATCTTTGAGGACCTTTTCAACTGAGGGCCATTCTATGATTCTATGACATTAATAGATGTTTGGTTTTGGTGTCCCCTCTCCTCTGCACAACGTGCATTTGATATGATGGAAACATGCCCTCTTATAGGCTCCTCTTTTGTTAAATTGAAAGTAGTGAGCATTTCACATGAAACCCAAAACGATTTGAAAGAAACTCTGTATTCAGTCCCTTCATTTGCAAGGATATAATATTTTTGAAGTCTGAATATTGAAACATCTCAGGCACAAAGATATTTCAAGAAAAACACAGAGGGTGGTGACTCACTGGAACAGGTTGCCTGAGGAGGTTTTGGATGCTCCATCCCTGGAGGCATTCAAGGCCAGGCTGGATGTGGCTCTGGGCAGCCTGGTCTAGTGGTTGGCAAGCCCGCATGTATCGAAACTAGATGAACATTAAGGTCCTTTTCAGCCCAGGCCATTCTATGATGAAAAACAGTATCCCCTTGACAGGCAAATAATGTTTTAAGTTAGGAGTTTTGTACACTTCAGTAATGAGCTTTACTTGATTTTTGTGTTATCCCCTTTAAATGCTGAACAAGGTGTTGTGTAACCTACTAAGCCAGCTGCATTTGCCAAAATACAGATAAACAGAGCACAGCAGTCTGTCACTTGAAAAGTGATATTTTTAGAGAAAAAAAACCCTAAACTTTAAAGCTATCTCACAGTTGAATTCAAAGACCAAACTTTTGCCCTCTGAATGCAATTAAAAACTAAATCATCTAACCATTAAGAACACTTCCAAGTTCTATTTTAGTATCTTTAAGCTATTAGCATGCATTGCATTTTTTCAAAGCAAAAAAAAAAAATCCCTTCCCTTGGTCAGCAATATGAAATGTTAATTCATTATTAAAAAAATAATGTAGTTACTCACTGAATTATACCATTATGCTTTTACATGAATAAACAAGATGAGTAGTTCATGTAAAGTACATTATGAGCTTACAATCTATCATTAAACTTAATTCAAAAGCTAGGTAGATCTATCTTGTGATGACCTCAAAGACTTCATAAGAAACTTCATGGTTCTCAGAGATCATAAGACTGAAGAGAGAAGAGGAAAACAAAACAAAACAAAACACCAACAACAAAAAAACAGCTCTGCACATTTGATGGATGCTGTATCTGCTTCTATCATAGAGTTTAGCTACAGTGAACTGTACATTTAAATTTGCTTAAACCTGCCCTTGACTAGTGTGGAAATTGATGTGTTTGTCTTGTTTTTACAAGCATGCTCAGCTTAAAATAAATATTTAAACTACTAATCAGCAGTGTTCTTGAAGTGATGTGGCTCAGTTCTAGTCTCTTGCAAATTAGCAGATTAATGCTGTCAGCACACAGGGCAACTTTCCAAAATTAAAGATGTAGAAATGACAGCAGAAATGGCTGCCTATTTCTGTACATCGAGAACAATCATCACTTACTTGCACAGATCACAGGAAAGTTAATCTCTGTATCAGACCGTTGAAAACTTGGACTTCAAGGAGTTACTCTCAGTTTACATTAATACAAAGCAACAGTATCCATCCCTCAGAAAGTAAATATAAAAGCAATAGGAATAGTCTTTTTACACATCTGCACATCAGCTACAGTATTAGCATGGGCAATAAGAATCACAGCAAATCCAGCAGAAATGCTGGTCCAAGAGCCATGACTGACATGGACTTCTTTCTCCTCCAATGTTCGTATTACTGACTGGTACTCCAGTAAAGGTGAACTTAGGATTTTATCCTTGAATTCAGATTCAAAGTCTAAAAATCCATCTCAGCTCCTATTTCCACATTTTGCTGAAAATACACTTTAGAAAAAGTTTTCATAAAACACACCTCGGAAATCAAATCATGTTCTTTATCAAATAAAAAATTCGTAAATTGAGATTTAAACCAAAACTGGGAAGGTTTAAAGCTGTCAAAACTCCTACCTACTAATACTGAAATGCACCTTCACAGAAGGTATTATAGCAACTTCCACGTCCTACCGAAAGAGCCTTGCAGAGGCACTGAAAAAGAGTGCTTTTAATACTGCTTGAAATAATGCAGGATCACAAGTCTGCAGGAGGTAGTTAACTCCTTAGAATTTTCTCAAATCCTCTTACTCCACCCACCCTGCTTCACAACTAAGTGTACTGCATGCAGCCTAGCTGCTGTTCCACTGAAAACCTCAGCCTCATTTACACCCAAAAAGCCCTACTCTTCTGCAACTATCCCAAAGATATTCCAAAGGCCAAAGATTTAGGCCTTGAAATACTATTTTGAGGTCAAGAGCCTATGCATCTCTGTATTTCAGCCTCTAAAGAGCATTCTGTCTTCAAATAATACATGTCTTTTATGGTTTCTGGACAAATCACATTCTCTGTGTTGCACAAAGGGCATGGGAATATTCAGCAAACTGATGATTCATTATGGTCATGAACCTCAGTAGGGCTTCATCATAATTCCAAGGAAATCTGACAATATGCAAAATCATTTTTAAGAAATGTACTTTAAAAAGTATGTTCATGCATCATGCTCTGATGGTGACATTTTCAATTTGAGCAATGTCATCGAGATGAAGAGGCCTGAGATTTGTTGATTTCTGCAGGGCCCTGTTACATCTCATTACCTACCTAAATAACAAGAATTTTTAGGGCTTAATCATGACATATCTGATCACATTATCATAGAACATCCTGCACTGGAAGAGACTTATAGGGATCATTGAGTCCAACAGCTAGTGCCACAGAGGACCACTCAAAATTCAAACTCTATATCTGAGAGTGTTGTCCAAATGCTTCTTGAACTCCTGCAGTTTGGGGGCATGATGACTACTCTGGGGAGCCTGTTCCATGCCCACCGCCCTCTGGTGCAGAACATTTCCCTGCCACCCATCCTGACCCTCCCCTGACACAGCTCCATGCTTTTCCTTCAGGTCCCATTTTTGTCACCAGAGAGCAGAGCTCAGCTCTCATATATCTTCATATATTTGAGGAAGAACACAGATACTTGGCTCATACCGTGTTAAGTTTCAGACCTAGTTCAACAAAGCATGTAGGAGAAAGTGAGTGAGTATTTGTGAAGCAAGACCTACAACACACATCATGTTAAGGACTTGCATCTTGGTTAATTGCAACACTTTGGGCCCTTTATCAATTAAGTCAGTGAGAAGCCAGTTCCAGAACACTATCAGAAAACCAAACCTCTCTTACTATTTCTCTCTTACTCATTAAAATTCCAGATCAACTCCCACACAGTTTCACTACTGAGTGCATCAGATGGTATCTGTTTGGCCAGCTGTCCTGGTTTGGTTCCCTCACAGATTCTTGTGCACCCCCAACCTCCTTAGATGGCAGGGCAGTCTGAGAACATAGAGTCAAAGGCTCTTCTGGTAAGATCTGCTCAGCCACAACTAAGGTGTGCTACCAACACTGTTTTTGTTACAAATCCAGAACATAGCACCATCAAAGCTACTACTGAGGTGAACTCTATCCCAAACAAACCAAGACAAATTCCAAGCATTATCTCATACTATTTGTCATGCTTAGATCTCACGCTTTCAAATTTAATAGAGATAAGTGTCTGCTGAATTCATTTAAGTTTATGACTTCTGGATCCTTCTGTCACAGTGGTCCTCCAGGGCAAGATGGATGGAACTTTGAGCACTCTGACCAGTGGACAGTGTCCTTATCCATGGCAGGGGGCTATAACTAGATGAACTCTATTGGATCCCTTCAAGCCAAACCATTCTGTGATTCTACAGCAGTTGAGATTGGGTGTGGTGATGGATTGTTGCATGCACATTTCCAATAATCATCTCCAAAACAACAATCTTGACAACAAACCAGCAAATAAACATCGGCTCACATTTCTTCAACACAGTACCTATTAAATACTCCCCCCTACCTAATGCCCTTCTTCTTTAACATTTAAAACTCCTCCTCTTAACAGCTTATAACCAGTTAAATGTACAGAATTGGAGGATTATTTAGCACCAAAATGATATACCCACTAATGAAGAAAGACTTGAAATTTTGTAGTGGTACTTTGGCATGAAGTAGAGTTCTTGGATTTTTGTTGCTTTTGTTTGTTTGGTGCTGGTGCTGTTTTGTGGAGGGGTTTTTATAGTGGTTTTTTTTTCTTGCTATTTTTGTTTGATATTTGCTTTTAGTTGGCTAGTTGTTTTTTGTCATTTTTTTCCATTTTTAACAAATTCTACAGTTAACAGTTGCTAATTACTATGTGATGTTACTGTAAAATTTTTCAGGGTTCTTCTAACAGAGTAGATTTCTCAAGATCTTTAAATAACACCTTTAATGTTTATAAATTCACACAGATTTCCTAACCCAACATGTTAGAGACATCACATGGAGGTTTCCTTGGCAGTGCACAGGTATGATGTGCAAACTGTTTCATGTTTAACTGATCAGCAGCTGCTGCACTCTTTAGAGTTTCATAAGTATCAACATACTTCTCTATATTAATAAAAAATTAAAACTGCTGACAGTTACAAAACTCCACACTAGTTTGATAATTCACAATCAATTGCCTTACCAATACTGTTAAAACACAATTAGACACTTTATTTCAGACCCATTCTTAAGACCACAAACAAATAAGAGAAAGTGTTGTTCAGGGATATGTCTTCATACCCATTCATATTTAAAACACTTGAATTGCTTAAATCTTAAGGGTAGACTATAATCCACTAGTTACGAGAGACAGACCCCTAACTGACATTCACACAATATTTATGCAACTTTGCACATTCATAAAAGATTTAGCTATCACTCTCATTTGAATGAATCAAGATTACAAAGCAATCTCTTCCCCCTTCATGCTAACAAATCCTCCAAAGGCTACAGACAAGTTTCCCCATCACCACAGGGAATAAAGGCCAGAAAACAAACTTAATGAGGCCAAGTGCCATTAGAGATGGAGGCCTCCAATGTTAATCATATTCTTAATACAAGCAGAGGTAAAGAAAAAACACAAAACTACTTGTAAGGAGAAGCACAGCATTTCTTTTGCCCAAGTTTATCACAAAGGGCTTTAATTGAGAATACCTAGTGGGAATACGGTTCCTCTTACTAAAATGTATTAATTAGCATGATGTACTGTTGACTCTTTTGAAAGGCAAACCAAACCCACGAGACACGCAGCGGGGTCCTGCAGGGGCCCTGCCCACCATCCTGGATTTACTTCTATGAGGATGAAGTCCCAGAAGCTGCCTCTGAAGCTTCATTTCTTTTCATGATGAAAAAAATTTACATTAAAAAAAACAACAATCATTAGCAGCAGCAAACCTCAGATTTCAACATGCTGTCATTCTGACAAGGTCTCAAAATAGAAAAATGTATCCACAAATGGGCACTTAACTTTCAAATTTCAGATCACTGAAATCCCTAAATACATTTCTCAACTATGAAAACTTTGAAACATGACTGTTGTTCGGACATTTTTCTTAGTGCTTCATCTTATATGCACACCTAACTGTGTTTGTTTAGTTTACATGGGTATCCTGATCCCTAGAGAGCGCACAAGCAACACAAGTACAATTTCTCAGAAATCAATATTAATTCATGTGCTGCCTGGCCGACTGATAAATAGCAAATTTAAAGAGAATGGTTTCATGTGAAAATAATTTTCAAGTTTAACTTAGGGTGCAAGTTGAGACGTTAAGTTGCAAATCCCCAACACAGAAGGCAATCTCTATGTGAACAGCACTCCAAGAAATAAGTTTCAGAAGGCTAGAAGTGAATTCTGGTGAAATTACTGAGTGTTCACATCTGACAGAGGTACTTTCAGTTTAGTGTTTCTGATTTACATAAGTACATTTTTGTCCAACATATGTTTTTCTATAGGCCTTCTACAAGCCAAAAGATTTAGCAGTGTATATACAGACGTTGCAAAGGATTTGAAAAGCTAAAAAAAAAATCGTTCTTATTTTCATGCACACTATTGCCATAAAGCAGCAACGTATCAGTCATTTCACTGGCAGAGCCTTCTACAACATGAGTTTATGAGCATTAGCGTGAGTGAGAATGATTAGCCCTGTAACATACACAACCATTCTGATGATACCTAAGAAATAGTACCTAGCTTATCCTGCTGTTGACAGGCCTAGGAAGAATCGTATTTTTTATCACTTAAGTCAATTATACTTTATGTCTATATACAGATATGGAACAGACAGTTCATGAATATGTTAATTTTACAAGTCAGTTTTTAAGAATTCAGCCAGACTTTAAAGTCACGGTCACACAATCACTGTTGCCACCTCAAATATATGGAAACATTGTCAACAGTAGTATGTTGTTGATTACCTTTTTCCCCACAGAAGGCAAAGAAAGCACCAAGCTCAAAGTGCAATTCAAACCAAGTAGATATTGCCCTTACTCTTATTAATGTTTTCATGTATTTCAGAAACAAGGGTATCTGACTCAGTGATGTTAATGTCAGTATACATCATGCAGTATAAAAAGAAAAAAATTAAATGAAAAAACTAACCACACAGTGCCTACAAATACTACCGTAACTTACTTAGAAATAGCAGGCAAGAAAAAAAAAGTACTATGAATCTTAACTCACTAACGTCTGCTGCAGCTTGTTTGCATTTTTCACTTGACAGTTTACCAACCAAGCACTTAGAGCCATACTTGCTTGACTTCCATGTAAAAATAACTCCAAAGAGATGTACAGCCTCACTGAAACCAAAGTAAAATATATTACAAAAAAAACAAATATGCCAAAGACAAAGAAGCCAAACACTTACAAGCAACTCTACGAAAGTTTAGTTACCATGCAAAAAACAACAATATACCCCAAAAGCATACCTTTCTCCAAGAAATCATATTAGCAGAATATTTTCTACTTTATATTTGTTGAAATAATATCATGTGGCTGCAGTATTTCAGTACTACCATCCCATCAAGCAACCGGTAGTGTTCTCCTTTCCAGATACATATCTCTTTCCTCCCTAATACATCTTTATCTCATGGACAAGCCGTACTACTCGGCCCGAGTTCCTGAGCTATGAATTTCTGATATAAATATTACATCTATATCTATAGGCAGCTTACCTTTTACACTGAAAAAATAAAGATAATGGAGAATATATTCCGGGGTCTAAAAAGTAGCATCTCTGAAAGGAACAAATTAATCCAAGTTGTCTGCTGCAAGCAGTAAATCAGTATGTAATGCACAGGATATTCAACATGAGCAACAGAGTGGCAATACTGGAGGGATTTTCCAATGACTATCTAAGTCTACTTCCATACAGTAAGTAAAAGAAGGTACTCTCTTGTGATGTGCTATAACTATCAAGGTAGTCTATTCAGCTGTTTCCGTTGTCTTCTGCAATAGGAAACAAGAAAACCACACCATTTTTGCCTTATTTTGCAGCTGACTTATACAAATTTGAAAATTCACTCCATCCCTCAGTTTTATCTGCTTTAATCTAAAGCACTCCAGTTCTGAAACTCTCTTGTATTCAGACGTTCCTCAGATGGTTCTTGTAGCTGTGCTTTGGACTCTTTATCTGATCCACATCTGTATTTAAATGATTCCCAGAACTGGACAAAACTCTGCAAGTGATACCTTACCAATTCTGAGTGGAAGAGCTGTCATGTTTCAAACAGGCTGTTTGACGTTTCTCATAAGAGTGTAGCTCTTAAGTTATAGTCAGCTTGTGACTCACTATAAACTGCAGGCATTTCTCCAGAACAGCTACTTCATCAATGTCTTCACAACAAACTTATTTACAAGCAAAGTATTTTGTTCTCATCCTTACTTAACCAGATTTTTAGGGTTTTTTCCATCTTTTTTTTGAACTTTTTTTTCTGATTGTTTCTCCACTTCTGAACTCTTGTAAATCTTTCAGTTCTGATGCCTGAATTCCAGCTCTGTCCTCCATCACCCTCGCAGATCCTCTCAAGTTATTGTTCTAGAAACTAAAGCATACAAAAGAGGAACACTGGAAGAAAGCCTGAAAGACAAAATGCCTTTCAACTTGAGCCTATAAATGTGTAATTACAATTCTTCTCTCCAGTTCATCTATTAAAGCAATAAACAAAGCCATGCTAGATAGCTAAAAAGATTGTGTGGATGAGCTAAACAGTACAAACTGTGGCAGAAATTATTTTGGTGAGGAAGGGGGAAGGAGCAGGGTGAGGGGCCTAGGGGGGACAGTTTGATATAAAAGTGTGCTATTTTATTTTTGCTACTTTACCACTGGCAGATGAGACTTCAGGAACACAAGAACGCCGTGGGGAAAATGCAGTCTTAGAAGTGCTATTTGCTTAAAGGGAATACATTTTATCCCATAACTCACTTCTTTAATTAAGTATGCAACTGCAAATATCTAAAATATTACTACAGTAAATTAAGTTACTCACTTGTCAGCAAACGTTGACAAGAACTCAGCAGATCTCCAGAAAAGGTACATTAATCCAACGTAATGTTACAAGCCTAGGTGTTTGAAAAATGTTAATAAGCCCACTGGGACAATAAGGAATCATGTAAGTCTGACCTGCCAAATTATGATTTACTTAAGGATATAAAAGGAAAAAGCAAACTTTGAAGGACAGCAGCAATAAATTATATGTGATCCAGACTGCATTTTAAACTTGAAAAAAAAAAAAGCATCACTTTAAGACTAATGGAAAGCAGAAGAACAACTAAATATTTATGCCCAAAAAAGTCAGAAAAAAAAAAGGCTATAATTATTGGCACCAGCATATCTATGTAGCTTCACGTGCAAATGAACTGCTAAGGACATAATGCCTCAGACATATATGACACCTAACCCACCAGTATCCAACCATTTGGTTTGCCTGAGCAGCACATAGTGAAAAGGAATTGTCTTGGGCTGCATAGAAAATATATAAAATATTTAATGGTTGTAACTAGCATCCCTTCACTTCATCACTCACCCTCTGTCACAGAAGACCACCACATGGGTCAGGCATGATCTGCCCTTGGTGAAACCATGCTAGCCATCTCAGATCATCATTCCTCAGTTCATCCCTCGTGTACCCTAACATGTTTTTATAGCAGGATCTGCTCCATGATCTTCCTAGGGACAGACATGAGGCTCATGGGCCTGTCATTCTCCAGGTCTTCCTTCTTCCCTTTCTTAAGCATGGGAATGACATTTCCCTTTTTCCAGTCACCAGGGATTTCATCTGACAGCTATGATTTTTCCAATATGATGGGGAGCAGCTTGGAAACCACATCAGCCAGCACCTTCACAACCCCTGGACACATATCATTCAGCCTCATGCACTTAGATTCCTTCAGTCTCAAGAGGCAGTCTCAGATTTGAATATTTTTATATATTCTTACACATCTGCAAGCAAAGAAGAATCCCCCAAGAAAACAAATAACTGGAGTACAAACAGCACATTGTTCCTACTGATTCATCAAAACACTACCTAAAATGCTTAATTACTGACAATGATTCCTGGTGGAAGGCAGGGAAAAGGGGATCTTACCCCGAATACAGCTTTATTTTTTTTCCCTACTTATCAGCATTAGCTTCAGAGCTACCAAACTGAAAGAAAAATACACATGCATCAAAGGCAGAGAAGTCACTTTTTCAGTGGGTTCATATACATTAGCTATAATTGGCTTAAATAGATTCTAATTCAAAATCAAGGTCAGTATAAGAAACACAAGGCAGCAGCAGAGTTGGAAGCCTATCATAATGGTAGTTTTACTACAGGTCCATCAGGGTGAATAAACTGAGCTACTTTAAGTTTTATAATATATTAATATTACTGCTTTAGAGTAAGTGGAATCCACTGGAAATCTAGTCCAGTAACAACCCAGATCTTATGTATTTACTTTCAGACTAGATAAAAAAAGTGAAAAAAAACAAAAACATAAAAAAAGAGTACTTCAGTATGAGAAGCATTCTGTCAACCACCATTAAAGGTGTAAAAACTTCAGAGCAGATTAATCAACATCAATGTATATTCATTTGTGGACATTATTTGCAATCTCCTATCACTTTTCTTAGTTAATAGAACCTGAAAAATCTTGGTGCTTTAAGTTTTTATAACAATACTGAAACTTGCAATGATTAAGGTTTCTTACCAGAATTTCTTATCTAACAAAACTTCCACCAGTAGTCCATTTGGTGATTTTTTTGTTTGTTTGTTTTTATTTTTAAAAATGATGAGAAAAGAGCCATCTATAATAAACAGCCAAAAATCCTAGCTCAAATTGCAAGTGTTCAGTAATTATTGAAAGAAAAAAAAAATACACTGTCACTACAGATCAGAAAGAAAATTGGCTACTGACAATGTTACTAACAACACTGATCCTACACTTCATCTTTTGGAGCAATGTTTTTGAATCATTTTCAATAAATGTATTCAGCTGTTAGCAACCAAATGCATCAAGATTTTTATTTATCTTACTCCTGATGCACACACTGAATGGGCAAATACAAGTGATATTAACATACTACCTCAAAAAAATATTGTCACTGACAACAACAGAAGATGCTCCACTCAGGGATGGGGGAAAACAACAACAACCTAGCTTTATCTGGTGGCCTTCTGTGACAGAGTGACGGCATCAGTGGACAAAGGTGTTAGCAACTGATGTCTTCTACCTGGATTTCTGCAAGGCCTTTGACATGGCCCCACACCATAACCACATCTCTAAATTGGAGAGATAGGAGTTCAAATGGTGGACTGTTCAAAGGATAAAGAAATGGTTGGATTGTTACTTCCAGAGGGTTGTGGTAAACATCTCAATGTCCAAGTGGAGGACAGTGACAACTCATGTCCGCAAGAGCTCAGTCCTGGGACCAGCAACCTTCAACATATCTATCTATAGCAATGCAGGATCAAGTGTACCCTCAACAGTTTGCTGATGACGCTAAGCTGAGTGGCGCAGTTGCTACAATAGAAGGAAGGGATGTCAGAGACTTGGACAGGCTTGAAAAATGGACCCATGAGAACTTTCAGCAGTGTCAAGTTCAAGGTGTTGCACTTCAGTCAGGACAATTCCAGATGTATATATAGATTGAGAGAACTCATTAGGAGCAGCCCTATGGAGAAATACTTAGGAGTGGTGGAAGAAAAAACAGTACGTGCTTGCAGCCTGAAAAGCCAACAGTATCCTGGGCTGTATCAACAGAGAGGTGGCCAACAGGGCAAGAGAAGTGACTGTCCCTCTCTACTCCGCCCTTGTGAGGCCTCAGTAGGAGTTCCACGTTCTGGCCTGGGGCCCTCAACATAGGAAAGATATGGAGCTTTCGGAGAGTGTCCAGAGGAGGGCCATAAGGATGATCAAAGGACTGGAGCACCTCTCCTACAAAGACAGGCTAAGGGAGCTGAGCTTGTTCAGTATGGAGAAGACTTTAGGGAGACCTCATTGCAGCCTTCCAGTGCCTAAGAGGAGCTCACAAGCAGGAGAGAAAACAACTTTTTTACACAGATAAGTAATGATAGAACTTTTAGCTTTAAACTTAAAGAGTGGAGATTTAGATTAGACATCAGGGGGATGTTTTTCACTGAGAGGGTGGTAAGGTGCTGGCACAGGCGGCCCAGAGAGGATGTGGATGGAACTGGATGATCTTTAATGTCCCTTCCAACCTAAGCCATTCTGTAATTCTCAGTATGCCATATAGGAATAAAATGTTTTATCACATCTTTGCAACTTCTGTCTTTTAACAGTTCTTTACAGGCTGCAGAATAAGAAATCAATCTTTCTCCCCACAGTTAAATCAAGAGACATTTTTATACTCCAAAAAGGACCATGTCATAAGATCATATTTTGTACACAACTGAAAAATAAAATTAACTGAATGCAGCGTGTTTGTTGAACACAAATGAATGTGAGCCGCCTGCTGCTGGTCACTAGTAGTTATATCAAATTAGTAGCTGTACTATTTGCAACACGTCTAGGAAAATAATGTATGAACCTTATTTGTTAATCAAAGAACATATAACTGTATGTTATATGTATGTTATATAAGTTATAATTTACTTCTGTTGTAATTTACTCTATAAAAAAGTCATTCTGTTCAATTGATTGATAGCATAATTTCAACATCTAATTGCATTTTATCAAACAACAACAGATTTGGAATTGCTGGTTTTAGGCCTCCTTTTGATTGTTCATAAATAAATTGGGGGGGCCGGTTATTCTGGAGGTATATATGCATGCAATTACATCCTTTATGAAGCTGTTGTTTTACTAAGAACCCTATGTCAACTCACAAAAGAGTAGTCTTATTCTCTCAACAAAGCAGCTGAAATGAGCAGTGGCAATGAGTGCCTACGAAAGGTATATACTTCCACCACGGAGCAGCCAAGCAATCTCTCTTGCAGATACAAGTGGTAGCGCTCTTGTATGTTCTGCATAACCTCAAGCAAACGAAACTACCTGTCACTCGTCATGAGAAGGATGTCCCCTATGAACCTCTCATCACATATCACAAGAGTTTCCTTCCAGACCTTAAATTGGTGGCTGTCTCAAAAAAAGTCCTCCAACCCTTTTTACTCAGCAGCTTTATAAGGTTTAGACTGATGTGACCAACCATAGCCTAAGAAAAACTTGACACAACGTAACACGGATGTGAGCAATTGTGCTCAGGCACACAATAAAGTGTTTAAGAAACACTAAATTCAATCACAGTGGGTATGCTTAGGCATGTGAAAGAAGATTATTTGAGGACATATCTGTCTTCATTTATAAACAAATGTTCTTTAGAACCAGCATTACTTTTCCAAAGAGTTGGAATAAATTTTGCTGCATTAATCCCAAGGCTATTCTTAGTTACTAAGTTAAACAATCACAGCTCATGTCAAATCACGATTAATAGCAACATAACAATACTGCGTCCCACCATTCTTTTCCTGTAATATTCTATTCTACGAGACACAATAACACATGTGATGGGAATAACTTTTCTACAGCTGATCACTAGGTATTAATCAAAACATTTACGTGACATATTTTGGGGGGAAAAAAAAGAAACCTGGGACCCAGAGTTAGCAAAATATCAGTCCACAAAAGGATCAAAGATCAGCCTTAGTTGCTGACCTTCCTGCTTTACATAAATTAGGGAATCAGAGAGATGAAGGGCTGACAGCAACACAGTGAAGCAAGAAGGATGGTAACAGCACTGGAATAAATCAAGTTCATCCTTGTGCCTTTAGGGTTTCAACATCAATTTATACCACAGACCACTGGTCCAGACACTTTAGTATGATGTTTCAATAGAGATAAAATGCAGTGTGATAGCTCCTAGGGGCTTTGAGGAACACTGCGACAGCACAACACATGCACTATTTTCATGCTTCTTCTTGCATAGTGTTAACTACCAGACCAGAACAGAGTGCTTAGAATTTAGAAGAATTATGATCACTCCCTTGCTTAGGGAATAACAATTTGCTACTGGTTCACACCGGCCTCCAGCTTCCTATAAATTCCTTCCTTGTCAGACCACCACAGGAAGATAACGCTTTCTGTCAGAAGCACAGCATTCTGGTTGTAGATTCTCCCTGCATACTGTCTGTCAAGACAGTAAGTCTGGACATCTTAGATGAGTTCACAGCATCTATGAAGTGCAGTTCAGAAGAAGACATCCTACAGATATGTCACCCTTCCTCTTGACATCATTATGTTTGTCAAGCACTGTGAAGCCCTTTCAGTAGTTTACAACTCAGCGTTCCCTGCTGTCATCCACTGCTAAGACTGAGTGAGCCATTAGAGCCTACTGCTAGAATATTGAAATCCACCCTGAGTTAAGCTGTTCCAGATGTTGCAGGGAAAAAGCTGTAGGAAAAAGTATTAAAGTCTATTTTGCTACTTTTCCTTTGAAGATTGTGTCAATCCTTAATTCTTCATTAAACTATCTTGGAGACTATTAACAGAAAAAAAAAAAAGAAAAAAAACACTTGTATCTGACTACGGTGTATTCCTTCCCAGTCAGTGTCAACTGGATTTTCTTGAAGTACAGATATCTCTTAGCAACAGACTGAAGTATCTTCCCCTCAACTAGCATGCTTATTCTGGATTTTGATAGCTCAAACAGGGCTACACATGAAATGTTTTTATATTGCTGCATGCAAAGAAACTCGTTAAATATTGCTACAGAGAAAGGAAGAAAACATTTGGTTTCAGCAGAGACCTTTCAAGCATAACATCAGAGAAGTATAAAGAGAGAAGTGGAGAACAAGAGAGCTGATTAACATTGTTAAAACAATTGGCAGAGCTGAACAGAAGGAATAACTCTTGTGCAAGCATGAAAATCTATCTGAGTAAAAAAAAGCAAACAACATATGTATATGTATGATTCAATTATGTTGGTAAGGAAATTATGAGGGTCCAACTACATACATGAGTACATCTATTTTTCGTAATTGGATCTAATAGCTCCTAAAAAAATTAACAGACCTCAGAACCACGCTCACAGCATCTGTGAACTACAAATTGAGACATTGGACTATTTATCAATATCATAAAAATAAATACTGTTTTAAAAAACCTGCCCAAAGCATTCCTGGAGGGACAAGAATTCTTACAGTATTAGGTAACTAATTTTATTCTTATATGCACAAATATACATAATATTCTTGCTCAAAGACTGGAAGAATAAATAGTAAACAAATAAAATAACACATATAGGATGAAAAAGAACTATAAATCAAAGCTAAAGTAGATGCTAATGCAAATGTGAGCAGATATGCAGGAGGATCCTAACAGGGAGGGGAAGGAGACAAAGGGGAAATGAAGAGAGGACACACTCAGGAGTCAGATGCCAAAGTAAATACTGATTTCAGTTCAAATCTGTGGGATTATTCATGTGCCTGAAGTGATCTATTCACACACATCAGATCCATTGTCAATCAGAATTCCATTTAAAGACTACTTTTATCTACCACCAGGTAAAAATCATATCTGGGTCTTAAAAACTCTGGTAGCACAAGAAATTCCCTTTCTCCACATAAGTTATCCAAGCTGGCACAGCCTAGCTGTTCTTTTAAGACTGTTATCCAGGTTTAAGTGGTTTTTACAAAATATTTTTTAAAATTAATTCAATAATCCCCCCCAAAAACTTGTAGAAGATTCCTTCAATTGAAAACTGACGCATTTGCAATTACCTAATTTTTTAAGAATGGTCAAAAGGATGATTTAGGGAACTACCAACCTGTTAGCCTCACCTCTGTGCCACGGAAGATCATGGAGTAGATCCTCCTGAATGCTATGCTAAGGTGCATTGGAGAGAGGGAGATGATATAGGAAAGCCATCATGGCTTCACAAAGGGCATGTCCTCCCAGACCAACTTTGTCGCTTTTTATGATGGCATAACTGTGACTGTGGACAAGGGAAAAGCAACTGATGTCATCTATCTGGACTTCAGTAAGGCTTTTGACATGGTCTCCCATAACATCCTCGTCTTCAAATTGGAAAGATATGGATTTGATGGGTGGGTTGATAGATGGACAAGGATCTGATTACAAGATTGTACCCAGAGAGAAGTGGTCAATGGCTCAATGTTTGGACTGAGATTTGTCTCAGGTAGTGGCCCTCAGGGGTCAATACTGGGACTGGTGCTCTTTAACATCAGTGACATTGATAGTGGGATCAAATGCACCCTCAACAAGTTTGTAGGTGACACCAAACTGTGTGGTACCATTGACACACCCAGAGGCAGGCATGCCATCCAGAGAGACCTACACAGGCTCAAGCAGTGGGCCCAGGTGAATCTCATGAGGTTCAACAAAGACAAGCATTTTGTGATTTAAGAAGAATAAAGTGTTGAAGAGCAGAAGATTCTTTAATTATGAATCTTTCATACTTTGGGGCATATACAACATTTATATCAATCCTATTATATAAATAGTGGAACTCAGATAGGAGGACCTTGCCTTCACTTCTCTGTAACTGAATATTCATAACACAAGACTATTGCTTATTTGTCCTTGTTGTAATCCATTAAGCATGATGTTTCCTCTAAATATGCCTTTAGTTTTTTCCACAGTGTTCCAGTTATTATAACATATATTTCAAATATGAATATCTCATTATCTTAGAGTGGACTGGAACTGCTTGGATTGCATCAGAAAATCCACCTTGCAACAACAGATCAATTTCAAGAGGAAAAAAAAGTGAGGATTTCAGTCATCTCTTTTTCACTTGTTGGTTATTTACTTTTGAAAGTTGGTGCTTCTTTTTAACTGGCCACGATAACAGTTTCTGTCCTGCCTGTTAATTGAATATGCTAAAAGAAGGCTTTCCTCCTGCACATTAGGATGTGGCTTAGCATGGAATTTAAACTAAGGTATTATGCAAAGCTGTCCTACAGTGACATTCACAACTGTCAGACCTAAATACTAATCTCTCTTCACTAAGATTAGTCTCCATACACTAAAGAAATAAAGTGCACTTATATGCTTACTACACTGGAAAAACACTTCATCTTCACATACTAAAACATTTCCAGCCTTCTACAAACATGGCTGTCATCATGACAAAGACATCAACTATAAGTAAGAGTTGACAATGGCTGTCTAAGCACTGGTTCATTTTAAACTGATGTCACACCAGTGTGCCTTTCAGCCTCCATAGTTCATCAGTAGTCTGCACACCTACTTCCAGGAACCATTTGGGAAATGTACACAAAATATTCCTTACTGAACTGTGACTTCCTCATATACACAGGTAGATAGCTACTGCAAACACCACGAGCCATTGCTGTGCTACCACTGCATTCATCTATCCGTGCCACATAACATCACTCTCCACACTGCATATTAATTTACACAAATAACTGTCAAGCTTGGACAAAGAACACAGAAAAGCAGAGTTCGCCATTGCCATAAAGACCACATTAACAGTTACCAGACTTCGGTTTACACTCAAGAATGTCTGCACAGATCACATCGCCTGCCACAAGAATCAAATTAGGATTCATAAAGTATTTTTGCTAATGTTTTAAACAGTTATCCCAGATATGGAAGGAGCTGAGAGGAATATTAGTCAGCTCTATGTGAAGCTGAGGCAACAGTTCACAGCATTCATCATTCACTGAGCCATCCTTTCAACTGACAATACCCAATAGTACAGCAGTGGAGATGCAAACGTTAAAGGAACATTTGATAAACTGCAGCAAAAGAGTAGACAGGAGTGTCTCTGCACGGTCAACACGTGAAAATACTTTCATAGTGACGCCATTGGACATTATTTAGATGCAAATTCTAGATGAGAATATGAATCCACAGACCTATGGATCTTATCCTTCTAATCCTCTGTGGCCATATCCCTGTGCTCAGGTATCAAGGCTTCTCTTTAGGAACATCAAGAGAATTAGAACAAGAGCTTACTCAGATGGTATGGGCATGACGGTGGGGGAGGAGGAAGGGGTGTGTGCCTTCGAGCAACTGGTTCTCATATTCATAAAAAGGATTATTAGAGCTGCCAGCTAAAGGAAATACCTCCTCAACTTAAGATGCACAAGCTTTGACTTTTAGCATTGCAGTCCTCCGTTAAAACCCTACTATTATCCAGTATATAAGAAACCTTATGTCATTTCCTAGCAACACTAGTACTAGCAGCATAAGCTAGATTTTCTGTAGGCAACTGTTCTTGTTTGCACAGACAGTGCGTAATCATAATTATAGAAAAAGCTAACAGGTTAGTGTCCTTCAAAATACATTGTGCAATTTTGCTTTCAGATGTACACACAAACTCACTGTAGTTTCTACCACAGCTCTGATAAAAAGATTTTGGTCTTTGATTTTCAGTATATTTTTCTGTTTTCAAAACTTCTTCCAGCCTACTCTCCATCATGTTAGAGATCTTTTAAAACAGCAGTTTTCCACCATAATCTTTAACACAACATGCTATGAATCAGTTTATTCTTGAGAAACCCCATTCATAAGTTAACCCTTAATATAAGCTTGTGGTACGATACTTTTTCCTGTGCCACTAGGGACACTGAAAATACTCAGGAAGGTAAAGTAAATGAATTTTTGTTAAGACTGCATAAATTGCAAATGGCAGAGCAGAAAAGGCATCGAAACTATACATCCTACTGTACAGTTCCTTACTCCCAAGAGTAACAAAACTCTTCAGAAGAGTGGGAAGATGTGCTCAATGCACTAATTGAGTCTGTTCCTTGCTGCAAAAGGAAGAGAAGATTAAGCTACAAGAATTTATAGGACAGAAGTATTTAGAGGTGGCACCTCCCAGATACCACCAAACTGAAGTAGTACCAGGAAATGACATGAGCCAGCTATTTCAGCTAGCGGAAAGGAGTGGATCAGCCACCTGGCGCCACGTAGGATTTGTCTGCAAGCTCAAGACATCCAGTTCTCCCTTCATTTATATTAAGTGAGCTATATGCTATGCCATGTCACTGTGACTTGGGAGGCAGCCTACTTTGTTTCCAACTCACAGAAGCATGTGGAAGCACCAAAAGTGTCATACAGCATGATGCATTGAAATGAGGATCAAAGATCAAAAGGAAAGTTTGTTTAATCTCCTTCTTCCTCTACTCAGCAGTCCTTCAGCTGAGCTTGTAGAAGAATCACAAGAAAAGTAAAGCTATTTAGAGGGACTCAAAACCATCATTCCCCATATGACCCTATTTTCCACCTTCCTGAGCATGCGTGAATTTGTGAACCACTCTCCAATGCATGCCCAAACAAGACACATTGGCAAAGGTAAACATATGACTTAGTAATTATTTTTTAGAAAAATAAATGAAACAATGTTAAAAATTCCTATGTGCAAAAATAAATAAATAAATAAAAATCCACCAAAAACGTGAGTCACTGTAATAATGTCCTAATACATTTGTCCAACCCACAATAATTGCAAGGTAAGTTTCATGAACATCCAAATCTAAGATGATAACTTTAATGGTTAACAGAGACCACTTAAAACTAAATGTACTGATCTTAATAGACCATCTAATCTATTCCTCATGTGTGCATTTTAAAGAAAAATATACTTTATTCATCCTTGCTAACTTCCTACTCTGTTTTTAAGACAGGGAAGGAAAAACACTTGTTGCTAAAAGTTACACTATTTCTTGATTGAGCATAGCCTTGCAGACAGAAGTCTTGGAAATCATTGTACCATTTTTTCAGGGTATTCTAAGAGCGAAAGAAATGTATTGAAATTATATTCTCTATATGTTCTTAATTCCATTTATTGTTTCTTTGCCCTACAGAGGACTGTCATTACATCTCTGATGAGTATAATTGCATACATTTCTAATGAGAGGATTTAAGGGTCTATAAAAATGTCTTATTTCTTCAGAAAGCTTGTGAGGCATCATCTGCTTCAAAGCTTTAAAAGCGTAAGAAACTGTCCCCAAATGTGCATACAATATTTAAAACTGTAAGTAAGTGCCTATTCCTGTAAACTGTGTCTGCACATATAAATGGGAAACAATTTTAATACAAAAAGACTTGAGAGCAAGAAAGGAGGAGGAAGGATAATTTCACAGCGTGCATCACAGACAGGACTGTTCCAACGTACATAAAAGACTGCTATAAGAAGAACACAGTGATCAGGTTTTCTTTGTGAACATGAAGGATGGGACAAGGGGTTTGCTTCACAAATAAGGAAATTGTAGCCTGCCCACTAAGAAAGCGTTTTCTTATTTGACAGTACAGCAGGAGAACCAGGCAACCTATGGAAATATTTAAACAGTAAGTTATTACAGCTCAGGCACATCTGTGCATCAGCAATTTCTTGTACCATACATTCACTAACTTACAGAGCTGCACATTTTTAACCAAGGAGAATGTTTACATGAGGTTGCTGCACTTAATCACCAAAATTGAGCCATATCCAACAATTTGTTGAGCCGTGACGGACTAGAAACAGCAGTTGTGAACCACATGCAAAGAAATACCTGACAATGATTGCCCATACACATTTGCTGCAGAGCACAGAAGCACAAATATGATCTGCTGTATTAACATCCGAACACACATTTCTAAAGATTTGGGGAAAAAAATAGCTGTATTTGCATGGAAGGTGCACATGAACCTGGCACACACAAATCTGTCATTTAGTTTTGAATATTTGTCCTGAAATTCCATTTTTATTGAGCTCTCATAAACAACTTCTTCCATCTGAACTTAATCTCATGAAAAGAGATGAGCACATGAATTTAAACAGGCACTGCTTTCAGGCTTTGCTCTACTCTAAATCTAAACTGGTAAAAAAAAAAAATATGACAGTTCACAAGCCTCAAAAAAGCAAGCCTGCAGCACTGTGTTCACTATTATCTAACTGCAAGCTTCCACTTCAGTTGTGCAGGGGGAAATGTGTATTTTCCAGCCTGCATTATTCTATACACTCTTACATCTTCTTAATAGTTCAAGTAAGCAGTCAGACTTCCTTTCTGTGGCTGACTTTTAGGAAATCTGGCACTGTAATCAACTGAAACAATGAAAGGGAAAACTATTCTGCCTAAAGTAGCCTCCCTGAAGAAGCTGTAGTTAGCAACACGACTCAAGTTCTGTGTATGTTAAAGACCGATGTCTTCATGGGGTTGGCACCGTGAAGAGATTAATTATATGATTCTGGTCACCCAAAAAGATCCTGTTAACGTGGATTCTGCCAGTCAAGCTGTTCGCATAGATTGCTGATTTTTAGTGCTAAGTGTATTTAAAAATAATAATAAAGACAGGTAGAAAGCAGCCAGTAAATTTAAAAGGTAGTAGGAAGGAGGATGAGTGGTGTAATGCAGTGATCCGTTCTTGAAACGATGCATTCCAAAGAACTCACTAACCTTTAAGGAAAGGGCTGAGACTTTTGAGGATGAGCATAAAGAAAAAGCAGAAGCATTGCTGAACTGAACTCCGTTACCCAAACTTTAAATACTCTTCAAGATTTAGGTGCATGTATTGACAATTTAAGAAAAACAAAACACAGACAGAAACGCACTACTTCAGAAGTGGTCTTAAAGCTCTCTTCTCACACTGAAGGACACGCTGTACGCGGCCTGTTTTGACACTTAGAGCAGTTCTTCAAGACAGACAGACAGTTGCCACATGGAAGGAGACATGCAGAAGTGCAACGCAAGCATTGAAGGACAATTAATGCAGGCAAATCAGCTTTTTTTTTTTTAAATACACCTTGTCTGACAAAACTGTGCTAGTTCGATAAATACTGATTTCACAATAAAACTCTGTGTTAATAATACTTCTGTGGTCAAAACAACTTTTGTTAAATGCCACCGACATCAGTAATAGTACAGAAGAGAATTCTGGTGCAGTTTGCTGTTGATCAGCTCTCCTTTGAGCCACATCACGTTTCATTTATCATGCTGCACACCCTACCTCCTTACCCAGAGGCAACAGAATTAAAAGGTCACATCTTAGCCAATAAAATATATTTATATCTTCTGTGGGGAAAAAACAGTGTCTCTAATCAGTCATCCAAACGACAGCAGACTACCCAGAAGGTTGTGTGCTGCTGCACATCAATAAACATCTTTATCTAGGAACTAAAATGAAAAATATCAAACCAGCAGAAGTATGAAAGAGGAACTCAGAGGCCTGTCAGAAAAATTACAAAATTAAAGCTGAGCACTGCATTCAGCAAATAGATGATACAGACATGGCAGAAATAAGTAGTGCTGGGAGCTAGGTACAGCTAGCACATATTGGAATTTTAAGTAACAGGGAAAAACACTATGGATACTTTCTGTTTCTATCTGTTTTCTTTCAGAATTCTTTACCAGTAAACAGTTTCCTTTTTCTTTACCTCTCACGTCTTACAAAAATACTTCCCTCTAATCACAACCGAAAAACAAAGTGATACCCCGCTGATAACAATTTCTGGATTCTTTTAATCCCTGAAAATGATTTATCCTCCATCTTTCAGCCTCACTAACCAAAATGCTTTGGGATACAGTAATTCTGAAACACAGGGAAATAACAAAGAGTGCTTAAATTGTATGGTCTGCTCATCTACTTCCACCGCAGGTCAGAACAAACCTTAGGTGCCTGCAAGGACAAAAGCATATTGGGATGCTAAGAAAATACATCCATCCATGCTGCTACAAAAATACATGCAACACACACACCTGACTGGTGAGCTGTCACCATAGAACATAACTTTCCCACTAGAATGACTGTTAGCAGAGGAAGACCAACTGGTAGTCTCAGTCTTCAAAAAAAATCTATTTATTCTAATGAATGAACAGGTTAATATACAGTCAACTAGACTGAAATAAGCTTAATAGCCAGATCATAGCAAATTGCGTGGTGAAATAGGAGGCACACCAAATACCAAGCCATCTAAATGGCAGTACTACATGAACAGCACAAAATACTTTGCTAAGAGAGAACAACGGCTGTGTCCATACCCGGAAAGGGTTTGAAGTTACAGATATCTCAACAGAAGCAAGAAAACTGCATGGTTCTTCATGGGGAAAATGACAAAGAAAGAGCAAAGGAACGTAAGTGTTGTCTGTGGTACAAGCAAAAAGAACAAAAAGAACAAACTTGACTAAATAGATAGAATCCATCAGTGAAGCTTAGCCAATGTTCTGGGAAAAAACAAACAAAATGAAACAACAGTGGTGAGAAAACTCACAGACATGTAAACCCCAACATTTTTTGTGCAAAGTACTGTGAGCATACATACAGTGAGACAATAAAATATTATGTTATGCAACCCTTTCCTTTATCAATGCAGAATTTATTTAAAAGTATATATACATAGCATACAGGCACTCCTACTTACAAAATGGGAGGGGGGGGGGGCGGGGGGGGGGGGGGGAGGGAATAGTGTTGTTTTGTCTCGTTTTTAAAGGAATAATTTTTTTTATAATGGCTTTCCCAGAGTTTAAAAAACTTTATCTGGGGGAGGGAGAGAAGTTCATCACTTCTGAAAATGTACAAAGCCTTTACAGATAAAAAGTCTCTCTTTGCAACCTTTCTATCTTTCTCAAAATTCTATAGCCCAAATCACAAGTTTTCTTCAGCAGTGGCCATCCAGTCCCGAGGGTCACTTTACTGAAGTAAACAGAAGTTTAGCTATTGAACCGAAAGCAGCCTAAAGGAATGTGTGGGACCATACCACATCAGCTGCTAATCTTCCCTCTCACCAAATCTGACCCTTCTGTACTGACACATTTCAGTCCTGTGTGACCTTGCTTCAGGAGCAGGCTCTCTGAAGACCCCTTAGAGAATGAGACATCACAGCACTTGAATGCAAGTGTCAGGGCTTGACCCTTACGAGACAGAAAGGCTCAATTCACTAAAACATGTGCTTAGTTTGTGTTGAAGTCTATGAATCCTACAAATACACTTGAACATCTTTTGGAATAAGAGGGTATAAATCTATCATTAGTTAAGAATTTCTTGCAACTCTACTGAATCAAGAATATCCCTGTGCCTTCTAAAGGCATTACTCCTTCCACAGTAGTATAATTTTTGGCTCTTGGTATCCAGCACTGTGGTTGACTGTGCCTAAAAAAAAACTGATTATGGTAATGCAGCCATTTAAAAGCAAGATTCTGACATATGAAGTAATTACCTACACACCTACGTTTTTGTTCATCTCTTACAGTTTGGAAACATTAATTTAAAATAATAAATCTGGGAAACATAGGAAAATCAAAATATTAAGTTAAAAATAAACTTAAACACTCAATCTTCCCCCAGTCCCATGTGCAGGCGACTAACTGCCAGCAGTGACTGCTGCACTCCTGTTAGAACTGAGGTAATTTAAGAGGAATGTCAGTATGCATTTACATTTCAAACTTTATTACTTTGCTTTAAGAGAAAGAATGCCTGCTATTGTCATACAAAAATATTTACAAAATCTCTGGTATCTGGTTTTAGTCCTACAAAATTAAAATCAAAACTCTCAGCATCTCCACCCACCGTGCACCTTTTAGAAGAATATCAACTATTGGAAAACACATTTGGTGAAAACACTTTTAAAAAAAACTGAGAAGTGTAACTGTTCCTCATTCTAGACGAAGTTCAAGGCTGTTGTTGCATTACAAGGAGCTACACGTGGACAGCTTTGCACGCTGTGAGCACCTGTGAATCTGGGTGCCTCCAGGATTCAAGCCATTCCAACCCAGTTTCCTTTGGACGTGCATTTCCTACCACGGAGAGCCACAAGGGGGATGGACATCTCAAGCTAATGAGATCTACATCGGTTGCATAACTTTAATCCTAAATCAGAGACTACACTCTCACCCTCTTGCCTGCTGATTGAATTTCCCTCTCTTTCTCTGGTAGAAGACAAAGTAATCTTTTTTCAAATAATCTTTATTTCTCTTTAAAGAACAGAATGGCAGAAACTTCCTTGGTGGCCATCTGGCAGCTGTTTTTTTCCTCATAGCACTGAAGCCTTTCAAAAACTACCTGCATACCAACAAAGGCTTTCCAAAGTCACCTCAAACAGACATGCATTGTATTATTAGATACACCACGCAAGAAATGCAGAACCTGTACAGACTAAAGCATTAAAAATGGAATTATGTTGTAAAGAGGTAATTTACTCTTTGGCTTCACAAATAGCAGACAACAGGAAAAAAACAAAAGCAAAACAGAGCTTCCATGATTCTTTTCCTATGAAACTAAATGCATTTCAGAACAGAGTAGTCCACATTTGTAGCTGCAGCATTAAGGAAGAAAACAAAAAGCTCATCACATCCAGTCTAGAAGCAATTCCACAAACTGAATCCAATGAAGGAACAACAACTTATTTGCTGTCCCCTCCTGCTCTCCCTAATGCCTGCAGTCAGGAAGGCACAATACCAGGCAGTGCCTTGTTCTCCCAGATAAGGCTCCCAGGATGCTGCCATTTTGATGTAGACACCTGTCCACTGGTAACAAGCATGAGAGCATCAACTCATTTTAAGGTGCCCAAAAACAAGGCTATCACAAGGCAGTATCTTCCAATCACTGCAAAACTTTCTTCCAAACTGAAGCAGTGACCCAGAGGTGAGAAGCCCAGTATCACGTTGCTAATCCCCATAACAGCTAATCGTCACACACACAAGATACCCACAACTACCCATACAAAATTTTCCCTTCTCTTATGAATCTTACCCCCCTTGAGAATATTTCTCAGATCACTTTATTCTTTCGCTTAAGTGAGTATTTTTACAATGCACGTGAGAAATATTCTGCTGCTGGCAATCTATTTGATAAAACATCTTTAGAAGAAAGGTCAGGTAAAAATTGGTATGATGTGGAGCTCTAGTGGTAGCGGGCTAGTAACGCACCGCATAACAACTGTGACACAGTAGGTACTGACCTTACATCTGAAAGCAGTAAGTGAGAACATAACAAATGAATTTAAACGAGGAGAACGAAGAGCGAGAACGTTTGGAATCAAATTCAGCAGCATTTCAAGCTCGCAGAATACATCTGTGCATACAACATGATGAGCAATTCCGTTTTCAACACATAAGCTCCAACCTTGTAACGATGACTGCAGTTAAGCAACAGAAAAATAAAATCAACACCATACTTAAAAGAAAATGTCTGTAGCGCAGCAGTAAATCAACGCCTTTTATCAAAACTAGCTGAGAGTGGAGTAATTCTATGCATTCTTTTATAACAGTCATACATATTATTATTTTTGTGATAGACATGGTAGCTCCTATACCAGTCAGGAAAGGCACTCTGCTCCCAGTTGCAACATCAGCAAGATGCTGTAACAGCATGGCAGCCAGTTTTAACATTGTAATTCAGTAGCCCTGTCAGACCAATGAGTTTGGCAGAAATTAAACCCTTAACTAAAGGAACACCTTACCTATATGCACACAGTGCCATCACACACCCTATTGGCAAACGTTATCCTCAGCTTAGTTCTTGCTGAGCATCAGTGTTCCACCCGTAAAGGAGATGTGTTTATTTCCCCACTCAGGGTGGCAGAACATGCAAAACATACTGTGTCCACGGTGTTTCACTGCACTGAGGATGCCAGTGTTCTTACAGCAACCACCCTGGGAAACATCAGCATTGCTCTCCTAACTTTTAAGATGCCATTTGCACTGGGCTACCTATCGGCAGATGTTTATCAAGCAAAGACAATAGTGACAGTTTTCAGGCAGCCAAAAAAGCAGCACCAAAACCAGACAGCACCGTACTGTGTGCACACAAACAGACAACCAATCCCAGTATTAGGAGGCCCCATTTCCAAATCTGAGCAACCCCACCAGTTGCACAAAGAAACTCGGTTCTGAATCCTCACTACGAAACTTGCACTCCCTTCCTGGGGGAACTGCTCTCATCCCCCACTACAGAACAACAAGGCATTACTGAAAAGCTCTTGTGTGTGCATGCTGCTGACTTGCAATGGATTCCTCACTTATTTTAATCCACGCTATAAATTTTCACTCAGAATTTTTGCTCTGCTTCCTAAACTGAGTGCAGAACGCCTTGATTCAGTACCACTCCACTTAAGATCGAATGTATCTCTCCTTGCTAGCGTAGACCATTAACTTCCTCGCTAGTGTTATCATTTGGCATCTGCCAGCCTAACAGTGGTCTTTTAACCAGCGGGTCTTTTAACCAGCGTGTATTCCAACCCAGCGCCACAGGGGAAACACGATACAACTCCGGGCTCTGCACCTTTGCCACCCAATTGATGCCGACTGAAGAAGCTTGCTCTAATTTATGCCCATTTGACGCACACGGGACGCAGAATTAACCCCAGAACGCAGAGCTCCGGGAGGAGGGACGCCGAGCCGCGGTTACCTGGCGGGCAGCTGCACTCTGCGGGCGCTTCTCTCGCCGCTCGGATTTTTGCCAAGTGTTCGTAGGACTTCTGTGGGGGAGAGGAGCAACGTGAGGGCGCTCGGCCTGCCAGAGCCCGGCGGCACAGCCCCGCGTGCCCGCGAGCTGCGCTTCACAGCTGTTTCACCGAGCGCGGAACTGGCGACGGCTTCTCCTCCTGGACGTGACCCAGCCTGGAAGGCTGACTTCTCCACCCCCACCGAAACGAGCCCACCGCCAACGGCTTTCTCTCACCTTTACCACCCCTCACAAAGCGCCCTAGAACTTCATTTATTTTCGATTACCAGCCCGCTACCCGGCACGGGCCAGAAGCGGGGGGACGCGTGGGGAAAACCCTCAGAGCTCTCTCCGCGATGGCCGAGGCGGCCCTTCACGCGCCCCGATGGCCGCCCCGCGCTGCCCCACGCGCCCCTCGGCCTCTCCCTCTCCCCACCCGCACGCGGCCCCCCCGTCCCGCGCACCTGGGCGAGCAGCCGCTCCACTTTCTCCTGCATCATCGCGTTGAGCCGTTCCAGAGAAAAGCCGGGCAGCGGCGGGAGCGGAGCGGCGGCGGAGCCCCCCCGGGCGCCCTCGATGGCCGCCAGCCGGGCCTGGAGGTCGCTGGTCCGTACCCCCAGGTACACGCAAGAGGCGGCCGCCAGCGCAGAGAGCAGAACGGGCAGCGCCGAGCAGCACGGCCCGGCCCGGCGCGGGCAGCGCTCCCCTCCGCAGCCATCCCGTCCTGCGGCTCCGCGGCTCTTGCCCAGCATGCTTTTGCACCCTTCGGCTGCGGCAGCTTTTATTTCCTTTCCTCCGCCCCCCATGGAGGCGACTAATTTACAAACAAAAATAATAGCAAGGAACTAGACCGAAACGAGCGACCAAAAAGCGGGTGACGAGGACTAAATAAACAAACGGAGGCGGAGCCCGCGGCCGTCCCCGCACTTCGGCGGCGTAAAGCGGAGCGGGTCGAGCCCCGAGGCTGCCGCCCGCCCGGAGCCGCGCGCCGTGCGAGCGCTCCTCCACTTGTCAGAGAGCCGTGGGGCGGGAGGGAACCCCCGCTCCGCTCCCTCCCTCCCCGCCGGACTTGTTGCTCCCCCTCCACCTGCCTGCCGGCTCCCACAGCAGCGCCGAGCCGGGCGGGGAAGCCCCGAGCTCGGCCCCGCTGTCAGCCGCCGCCCCGCCCTCGTTCGCACGGCGATCACCTGGGCGGGGGCTCGGCACGAGCTGCTGCCGCCGGCTTTGCCCCCTCCTACAGCTGTTTCTCCCTGCTCGAGGCGGCAGCGGAGCCCGAGGGGACGCGCGGCTCCAAGGACTGCTGGAAAGGTGGAAAGAGTCCCGGGGTAAAGCCGGACACGGTGGCCCCCAGCCAGCACCGAGCGTGCCGCTTTGCGCCACAAACTGCGTTTCCTCGAGGAGTTCTGTTTGTGCACTTTTATTACCTATTGTTTTCCAAGCACTCGAGCGGTTGCAACTGCCGTGAAAGCACGAATGCAAAAAGCTCGGAGCCTTTGGGTAAAGCGCGTCGCAAATTCATCACTACGGCTTCACACTTCGCAATCCCTCTCTCTCCATTCTAAAACAAGAGAGAAATGCTTCACGGGCTGCTGTCAGGGAGCAGAAGCCACGACCGCCAGCCTTGGGTGAGCATCCCTCGTGGCAAACAGTTAATGGTTATGACGGGCAACGTGCAGACAAACTCCAGTGAGCCGCACGTGCCTTGCCTTCAGGACTCACGGATAACAACCGCTGCCTGTAAAGCAGGGATTGCTCACAGCCTATCTGCTGGCAACCGGAGGAAGAAGCGGTATGTGGGACAAAAAATCCCAAACAAGCACACAAGCATGCTCTTATTTGGTGCACAACACGGGCCGGCTGCGTGCTGCGTGCATCGCCTGCCATCCTGTAATGTGGAGGCCATTGGCGCCAGCGAGGCGCTGGGCCCCCTGCTGCACACCCGGCCTGCTGCCTGCTGCCAGCCCTTGGGATGCCATCGCCCTCTGCTTAATGCAGAGGTTCTAAAGCAGTCATAGAGCGGCGTGCCAGCGCGGAGACCTGGCTCTGTGTTTTGCTCGGCGTGGTCACTGCCCAGGCAGCTCCTGGTCCCAGCATTGTGCCGCCAGGTTGCTTTCAACAAGGCATGTTTCACATCAGCAACTAAACGGCCTGAGATGGAAAGGTCCCTGACTGCATTCAGTTTGCACAGTGCTTAGCACTGTAAAGATCACAAAACGATCCAGATCCCCGTGTTTCTTCAGGACGTGACACAAGCTCTTTTCATAGCGGGTAGCAAATCTCGGGGCAGGTGTTTCTCATTCTGAAGAATCTTGTTGCTCAACCTTCGTTTTTCCTACCTGGGAAAACTTTTCCGTTCGTCTCTGCTATGCTATGATCAAAGTCAGCCTAAAATCAACTCAAAAGCACCCAAAGAACTGTGCTCGTGCTTTGCGTTGCAGAGGCAGCACTGCATTTTACATCTGGCTGATGTCACCCCTGGGAAGGGACAAGGCTAGCCCAGAATTTGGGATCAGAGCAGCACATAGAACCAGCACCAGAGTGACTGAACTTAGTGCAGGAGCTGCTGCTGCAAGTGAAGGACACAGCTCTGCTGCTTTACCTGCTGCAGAATTCGCTTCTGTCTGAACAGCTGCTGTACCCTCCTGAGCTCAGTTACTTGATACCATCAAGTGGACAACCAGCAGCTTTGCAGTGCGCTTACCCATCTAAACACAATAAAAAACACATTAAATCTCAGCCTTGCTGCTCTCGCTGCCTTCTCCCAAGCGGGAGGCAGAGTGAATCCAGGACATGTGCAGGTTCAGTGCCAGTGAGGCTGCTCCTTATTTTCCAGCCATGATGATGCCAGTCAAGAAGGCATCTATTTAGAATCATAGCTACGATTGAAAACAGATTTGAGAATGCTATCTGGGTAATGAAAGAACTGGTTTTCTCTATTTTTTTTCCCCTAAAAACCAAACCAAACCAAACCAAAACAACACCAACAACAACAAAAAAAAACCCACCACTTTTTTATGCCTTCTATCTGTGAAGATTTATTGTTTTTGAATCACAGTTAATAACTGGGTCTTAGGGAGTCAAACTCCTACTCCAGGAGTTTGGCTGTTCAATTTAACTGCTTGTGGGCAACTGTTGTGCGTCTCAGACTTTGCTGATCACAGTTAAGGTGATAAACCACATAAGTCCAGGTTACAAAACACTTAAAATGCCTAAAATGCCTGGTTTGCATCTGGTAGCTGGAGTAAAGCAGCTTGAAATCAGAGTGGTGCCCCAGATGCATAGAGCTGGCCATTAACAGAGCAGGTGGAGAGTCAGAAATTGCAGCTCCACAGCAGCCCAACTCAAACAGTAGCAAAAAAAGGGAGAGGGTTTTAAGCAGGGCCTGCGAGGTGCAGAGCTGAGACGGCTGTGCTTCCCACCGGGAGGGGAGGGCTCTTGCTTTGAAGATCCCAATCTGCTAATGCTGCGTCCCAGCAGATCCACGCATGGCCAGGGCAGAGGCACCGACACAAACTGCAACTGTTTGCATTGCATGGGTCTGTGTTTGATGATGTGGATGGTGTTTGCAGATAACGATTTTCCACCAGACAGGCTAGTGTCTGGAGTTCTTTCCATATTTTTATGTCTACAACAGGGCGCATTCTGGCTGACCAATCCACAATCCATAAGTGGATTTCTTTACCAGATACAGCATCAGCTTGCCATTGGAACTAGCCAAAAAGAGATCCCAGAAAAAATAAGTACACGTCTGCTGAAGTGACAGGTCATATTCAGCTTATAAAGTATTCCGTATGAGTGGTCAGGAATGGCAGAAGGTACGGGGTAAGTGCAAGTAGAAGGCGAGATGTGGGACTCGGCACTGGAGCTGAGGTGACACACAGGAGGATAGCAGGTTATCAGTGGTCACGCACGCTCCAAGATGCAGCTAAAACCTTCTGTTCTGAATGTTCCTGCTTCCAAATTGAGTTTATACATTATTCATTATACGTGGACTTGGACTGTATCTTCAGTCTGCTGCTTTCTCTGTTCCTCTCATGCCTGCTCAGTTCACCCTCTGTGCCTCTCATGCTCTAAATGAGATTTCTCTCCACTTTTGTGCACAAGCAGAATTTGGTAGTTCTGTGACTTTCCTCTCTTCTCAGCTCCCTGGAGTGTTAGACAGCACAGTGTTTCTCACTGAGCTGCTCATCCTACCCGCCAAGAATCACCAGAAAAACAGCAAACAACTTACTGCCTTGTTTTGGAAAAAAGAAAAAAAATGGAAAAGCCTTTCATTTTCAAATACCCAAATAGATTGCCTTCTGTCACTTTAAATTTAATATAAGCACACTGAAGTATAGTATATATGATGCAGTACATTAATATACTTAGCAGATGGATAACACTTGCTTGTGATTTAATGCTTAGATATACTCGTTTCACATCTACTGTACAAGCACTTCATATATTTGAGTCTGTAAGTCAGACTTATCTTCAGACTAGAGGCAATTGAGTCACATGAGCATAAGATTTAGTTTATTAGTTCCATAACCTTACTGGTATTTTGGCAACCCTGATAAAAAATAATAAAATAAAACAAACAAAAAAAAAAACCCTTGCATCTGGATTTTAATATATTTCACAGGATTCCCCTTTTTTTCAACATGATGAAGCCAGCTCTCCTAGACCTACAAACTGACTGATTCGAGACAAAATTCAGACACAGTGTATCATTTTTTACTAAAATTCACAAGCATTATTTTTTATGTGCGTGTGAACGTATTACAAAACACTTCATAACAGATAAACTGACTACCTTGCATTTTTCAGAGCCTCAAATATTTGCTTCAAAATGCAGCTGATGCTTGGGATGTTCTGGCAGGGCTGTTGCTGACTGGAGAACCATAATCAGAGGGGGAATGAGGAGACCAGACTTAAGTGTCTTGGACAGAAACAAGGCTCCCTTGCTCTGACTCCAGGCCAATTCACATCCTTTGGCTTCTCGGCTTGTTTGTTTGTCTGTAAGCAAAGGCCACTGGAATTGATGGGTCTTTGTGAAGGACTGTGGGGATGGGATTGCGATGAAGACTCTGAGTCTACAAAGCCCTGTATTAGCACAAAGCTTTACTCACACACATAATCTGATCCAAATCAACACGGTGAGTCCTAAAAGCAATTCTGCACATGCATTGGAGTATTTGGAAGACACAGAAATGCCAAGACAAGGGTCAAAATATAGTACCCAACATAAAAAGCCAAGAATAGGCAGGGACATGTTCTTAACTGTTAACCACCATTTCTGGTTGCCTTTTTCCCATCTTTTTTTATGTGAAGTCATTACTAAATAACGTTTGTATGCAGATGCTGTTACATTTAAGGAGCAGCTTTATTTCCTAATGAAATGATTACAATAAAGAACAGACTCCTGAGGGACCACAGTGGAAACCAACTCTGAAAAATGGTGCTGGTAACTCTGAGGATATTTTCATGCCCAAAAACAAAGGCAAAAATTACCAAAGATATAGAAATGAAGAACACAGGACATTGGCAATCATAGCTTCATGGCAGTCTCTATAATGCAGATGTCTAACAACTGAAAATCTTTATTGGGATGCCTGGCACCCTCAGTTATCTTTGGCTCCCCTGATGCTAGTAGTGATCCCACAGTCCTCCTGAGGTCTCCGTTAGTTTCCAGATCTGAAAACAGCAGTGGTGGGCTCTGAAGATTTGGCCTTTCCAAGCAATAGTTGAGAGTCTCAGCATTGCAAAATTTTGAACAGATCAAAGTCAGGTTCAGCACAAATCCCTGTTTTAGTACTCCTTGTTCTTTTTCTGCACCAATCCCTCATTTGACTACTTTTATCAAAGCCAGTCCCTTCTCCAGCTATTTCAATACAATTTCAAATGCTCTGCCATTCAGAGACAAAGATTTTAATCTGCTTATGAAGGACCAGAACTGGTTCTTTTTAAGAAAAATATTTTCCAAAGAAAAATCTTTCCCTCCTGATCATGCTGAAATCAGACATATATAGCAGTGTCTTTATCTTCCTCTAAAAATGCTCAACTACATCACAAGTCAGTAGGAAAGAAAATTTTAAATAAGTAAATAAATAAAAAAAATCCCTGCTCTTAAAGGCTTATCTGCATCTGCAAAATGACTGCTCAATTTCTCTGGGTCAGACCAAGATAAATTGTAAATTGTCCTGGTAAGCATATGACAAAGCTATGCAACAGAGTCGCCATGAGGTGGGAGGGAAGTTTGCCCAATGCGTCTTACTTTGTTCTCAGCTGTTTTGAGTAGACATCTTGGTTTTCTTAGACCTTTTATCTATTTTATTCCCACTGAGCTGTCAGCTGTCATATCAGCCCCTTGCCTTCTCCCTGCCATGGGCCTGGAGCTCCTGGATTTCTCCTTCTCTCTCTGCAAAAGGAGGAGGTAAACAGCCCTGTTCCTTCAAGGCTGCACAGTAGAAATAATTGCAAAAACTTTTAAAGGGTGTTTATAAGGCATGGCATGTCCAACAATTGAGGCCGATTCCAAAAATCATTACTGTCACCTCTTGCATGTGAAATTCTTAGGGAATGAGAACAGGGTAAGGCAGTCATGACATCTGGAAAGAATTAAGTCATTATCATGAAAATTATGGAACAAACATCTCACTGAGCACAGCCTCTGGGAGCCATAATGTTGAATGTCAAAAGAGTGTCCAAAACCTGATCGTGAAATTTAGGGCATTTTTCCTTCCCACTAGTAGAGAGATAAAGCAGGCCAGCCAGGAGGTCCTATCGGCTAAAGAATCCATAGATCTCCTAAAGATTTCACAAGTATTCATGGGAATGAGCACAATAAAGTAGCCCTGCTGCTCGGGATTACAAGTCCCAAACTTATGTCTGCATCATCTCAACCCAGTCAGGCCTCCAGCTGCCAGAGACCTCACTGCATCTTTCAGGGCACAGATTCTTCAAATTACTGTCACAGACTTCTCGTAGCTGTCACATTCCTCAAACTATTTCTATTACTTTTATCTCAAAGGTAAAGTCGAGCCGTTTTGTCTTCACCATTTACTGAGCCTGTAAGGAAATCTCAGTCTTTGATGATGATGCTGGCAGCAAGGGTCCAACTCATTGAGGGCAGCATTAAGGGAGAAAGGGGCTGGGAAGTAGCCTGTCAACTTCCCATCCTCCGTATCAGTCTTGCCCCTTATCCCCAGATCTCTTCTCTGGTGCTTACATTTTCCATAGCCCTTCTAACTCAGAGCCCTCCACATGTTCCCTGCAACTTGCAGTGCTGCATTATAGATGTCTGCTTAGAAGTCAACATGAGCCTTCCTGTTCCTTTATCTTTCCAAGACTGCACTGTCAAAACCAGTCAGCTGAAATGCACACACGAGTTAAATGCTCACTCTCGTTCTCTCAGGGAGTTGACAGAGGCACTGTCTTTATAGGAGAGCAGGAGTGCATTGGTAACTCGTCATATAGGGTCTGCAGCAAATGGCAGTAATGGTGGGAGCTGATAAAGGGGGAAGCCGGGACACAAGGGTGACCTTGTGCTAACACTGCAGAAAGCAGTAATGCTTGGAGGGAAATAAGAGAAAGATGAATTTATTATAGACTTGTAATTGAGGGCAATGCTCCTAAAAGCTCCTTAGTGGAGGAGAGGTGGAACTGAGAGATGACGGGGACAGGCATTTACAGTAATATCTCTACGGATAAGAAAGAAGAAAGGCAGGAAAGATCTATCACAGTGACACAAACCACTTCATATTTATATACTGAAGGACTGGGAGGAGATATGGGAACTCTCAAATAAGTGTTTTGCCAGCTACCTGGTGGGATGAAGCCATCTTATCTGGACTCAGCAGATCTCTGTGTAAGAAAGTAAGAGAGCAAGGAAGTGTGCAGTGCACTTAAGAAAGAATGTTTCCAGCTGAGATTTTTGCTCTGGTTTGGTTAGAGCCTCTAAAACATTGTCCTTCTGACTGTTTCTGATTCAGGACAGCTAGGATCTAAAATTACATCAGTCCCTGTGCTGCTGGGACAGCAGGAGATCCCAGCGGGCTTTGGGAGCAGCATTCCCCCGGTAGGGCAGGAAAGGGAATGTTTTTGATCATTGTAGCTGAAGTATTTTCTGCTTGATGTGGAAGGCCAGGTGGGTGAGCAGAGAAGTGGCATGCAGAACAGCTCTCTGGAGAGGGGTCTGCTACGCCTGGGGTTCACTCTCCTTGATGAAACCAAGGAAAAAATGGTCTGAGAAGTCTACTCCATGACTGCACAACTGCTTTCTGACACACACATACCCAAAGTCAGGTTTTCAGTGCTTTTTGCCTGACATTATATTTAGATAAGCTATCCTTCTTGAACAGCAGGGTGATGTGCGCTTAATTTTTCATTACTGTTGAGTATGGATTTGCACCCATTTAGGATATTCTGTGCTCTGTTTTCTGCTCCATCTTGCCCTAGAGACAAGAGTTTGGTTCTACTGTATTTTCCTGTCTGTCTCTGTCTTCTGTGATTGTAAGTGTTTAAGACTTATTAAATATAAAAGCTCTTTGATATCAGCTGGAGCACAGCTGAGGATTAAGCCTACCCCTCAGTGCTCGCTCTGCTGCTGGCGTGTGTAAATCCTGCATAGGAATTGCTCCCTTCCACAGAAATCAGCCGCATGAAACACAGCAGATGCTTTGCAAAACGGATTTGAAAGGAAGTGAAGATACCTTTTCCAATGAGCTTTGTGATGAATATAAAATCCAGCAGCAGCGACGCTCCTCTCAGGAAGCCAGTGAATAGGCATCTGTAACTCACAGCATGTGTCTTGCAGTCCTTCAGGGACATGCCTGCCAGATTTCTGCCACACAGGACAAGATGCACCTACGAAACCATGCCCCACCCTGGCATATGGCCTGAGGCAGGTTCCTGTGCCGTGCCTCATCCAGGAGTGAAGCTGGGCTGACCCCCAGCCAACCTGAGCAGTACCTCGGCACCACAGCCGGCTGTTATGATTGTTACGACTGCAGCTGACCACACATTAGTCTCCAGAATGGAAGAAATACATAAAATACAAATATACACCAAGCCCAAAGTGAACTGGTAGTACTGGTCATCAAAAGGATAATCAAACTTGGCTGTAAGTTGCAAATCTACTTCTTTTTTTCTGGCAGCGCTCAAATATTTTTCTGCCAAGGTTTCATCAGCTGTATTATATGTTTTAGTTATTTGAGTCTCCATTAACATGTCTGTCTGGAACTAATTTTTAGGTGGTTTACCCACAGGAATATCCAGCCCATATGCTTAAAATAAAATGGGGGATATGCATATATGCATGTAGAGAGAGAGGGGATATAATATTTTTTACAAGTGATAGCATGCCTGTATATGATTACAGTGTGTAAAAGGTACTCCAAAGCCTTCTCCTCAATCTATGTTTATAGGAAAAGTCCCATATACTTCTAACAGAGAGGAGTTCTGAAACCAATCCCATAAATCAGCTGTAAAACTTCTGCACTACAGCCATGATATAAGGCTTCCTGCACTGCCACGAGAGTCTGAGGGTCTGTGCAGCCTCTTGCTGAGGTTGCTGTGCTGCAGGCTCTGAGGCTGGGAACTGTGAAGGGATGACCCCTCACTTCTTCCTCAGCACCTCCAGCAAAGCTTGTAGCTCAGTACAGACACTTCTGGTACCGCCTCTTGAGCTATTTTCTTCCTGGCTATATAAAAAGACAAACAAGAATGTGTCTCTTCATCGTAGTATTTAACACATGGCATAGCAAAAAGGAGAAGGAAAGTTCTTAACAGTAATGTGCTGCCAAAATCATATAGAACTTTGCAGTTATCTGCAGGCCAGAGTGAGCAGTAGCTGCGTATTATGGACTAGGCAGCTAGTACAAGTCAAGGAGATCTACTAGTGGCAAGGAAGCTACCAGGATTTAGGATATAGCCCTTACATCAATTATCTCTTTATTTCCTCTGTTTTATTGGTCTTATTTTATTTTCCCAGTGGCTCCCGCAGTGCATCTGCACTCCACATTTCTTTACAACTTAAGCTACTTGTTTCAGCTACCTCTTGTGCTGCTCCAAATAGTAGGATCCTATTTAAGCACATAAGGGTCACTGTTCTTTCCCCACGAGCTGTGCATTTAAGTGCCATTAATATTAAATAGGATTTGGGGGAATGCATTCAGGGAAAATAAACCTCTTAAACACCTTTTTTTACCATACCCATTTTATTTCTTTGGCATTTCTCACCTCTTGAAGCTATTTTCTTGTTTCCCTGTCTATACAAGCACAGACCACATCTCACCCTTCCAACGAGACTCCCCCCTTCCCTCTGGTAAGGACTCTCAAGGAAGCCAGGCATTTGGCTCTTTGCAGTTTTCTTTTGCACTTTCATTTAAGAGACAGAGTTTGTTTCCTCTCTAAACCAATTTCCACTCAGAGACCAAAACTACTTTTCCTCTGGCTTGCCCTGACAAGGAACACACATTTGCCTGAAGCCACTTGAAGACATAAAATGAACATAAAGGCTTATTTATTTATTAGCTTACTTTGAGGTCTTTAAAAAAACAACTTTTTTTTTCTTATGGCATCCTTCATCCTTCCCAAGTTACCATTCCACAACTAACCAACAAGTGCTGCGGGCTGCAGGGCTGAACAGTTGCTGCTGAACGTAAGACCTCTTTGAAAGGGAACTCTTCGGCACAAATCCAGTCTCTGCCATAGGCAGTGCCACTGACTTGTGCCACTGCATTACAGCGGACAGAATTAGGAGTCAATACACCACTTCTTGTGCTATTTCATTTCTAAAATGCTGGCCTGAGAAGGAATGTGCCGTTTCTACATGCTTTTGCCATAATGAATGGTAGTTCTGTGCTCAGATGAACCGTTTAGCTTCAATTGTTTTTTCATCATCCCAGAATGACCTGCTAAGTGGGTTGAAAATCTGTTCTGAGCTAAAGATGTCTTTTCTGTGGTAATAATTGCTAACAAAGTGAAACGGAATATCAGGACGAAGGAGGACAGAAGGTCACTCGCATGCAATTTATGTTAAAAAAATTGACCTGGGAACATGTTAGCTGTAGGTTAGAAGTCTTCACATGAATGCACTTAACACTTGTGATTTTGGAGACATTGCCATTTATCATAGATTAATTCTGCTTTAGTAAATAACTTCCAAAGATATCTTTGTAACTTCCCACCGCACAGTTACCTATGCAGTGTGCTCATCACAACTTTCAGCTTTAGGTGACAATTTCAATGTGTCTCAAGCTTAGTCATTACCATTTTTGCAATGGTTATTAGCTAATCTTGTCTATCTGGAGTGTCCGTGACACAAATCTGTAATCGTACAGGGCCAATTAACCTTTATTTCCCAGGTGAGCAAGGTAGTTGACTGTGTAATGAAGGAGCACTAAAAGAAAGCATCATTCCAACTGGAAAAGTCACAGCAGGAGAGCAAGGACATTACCATGCCAGGTAGCTCATAAGAGTGCTTTATAAAGGGCCTATGTGAGCTATACACAGGGACTCCAAGAATAGCTCTTGTGTTGAGGGGGAAGTTACCACATTACAGTTTGTTTCATACTCTTTTTTACTTCTTTCCTCCCAAGAACAGTGGTCTTATGAGCGCCACAAAATAAGGCTTTTGGCTCGCGTTTGCTCTCAAACCAGCACAGCTGTTTGCTGCAGGGCTGCCCCTGGCTGGATGCTCATGGCACAGCCTGCGTGCCTCAGCTGCTCTCACATGCAGCACAGCAGCCCACAGAAAACTGATGACTGAATTAGCTTCAGAGCCATCATCGATGCATGAGCATTCCATCTAGAGGGGAGGGGAGAGTTTGCTCTTGCTCAGCAAGTGAGGGACTCTTGCAAGAGCATTCCTTCTATGTGAGAGGGAGCATGTGTGTAGTCATTTCTCCTCTGCATCTGCACAGGGGCAGCACTCACAGGGGAACTGTGAGGAAGCAAGACGACCCCTTCTTGTTTAGCAGGCTGGAACAGGGGATGAATTTCTATGGCATCCAGGAGACCTGTTAGTCAGCACGCTATTAAATAAAATGGTGTAATTGTCACAAACAGCACAGAGCATTTCTGTACAGCCTGTGTTCCATAAGCAGATGCAAAGCACAGCATATAGGGAGAGTGTGTGAATGAATTAAGGTTTTGCTGTGTTTCCAGATCACCAATGGTGAGGTCAAAGGAAGAGGGCACCTCCAGGTTCCTACAGCAATGGCAAGAGGTGCCAAGCAGCTGCCACGAGCCTATGAAGGGGCAAGGAATACTTATGCAGAGGGAAACGATGATGGATGTGTGGTGGAATGAAAGAGGTACTAAGCAGCTTAGAGGTGCCAGAACATAAGTTCTTGGTGGCTCTATATGCTGCAGTGTTTAGTACAGTGAGGTTATTACGTTATTTTTAGGCCCAGTTTTCACACGTGAGGTGTGAACATAGGCTTCATTTTGTTTTCAAAGGCGTGACTCTTCCTTCACAAGCTGTTCTAAATACACGCCTCAGTGTTCAATGTGCCAAAACAAATGTTCTGCTACATTCTGATTCTGTTTTGGATTTTCCTTCTGAGTTTTAAGTCAGTTACATACACAATGGCAAATTTCTTATCAGCATTCAACAGCATCAGATACGTGCTATTTCATGGCTATACCGCTTGGGCCATCTTTCTCCCCTTCATTAAGTTATTGGCTCACTCATTGCCAAGAAAAAGATGGAAAAAGGAAAGTCTTAGAAGGGAAGAGGACTTAAGTCCCTGATATGAACTCAAAGTTGTGGCCGAAAGCTTTTTTTTTAAAAGAAGATTTTCTTTCAGTTAGGTTTCATAAAAACTCTGATGTTTTTAAGTAAGACTTATGAGCATGTTGGTAAAGGTTTAGCAAGCATTACTGACATTCATTACGTAAAGCCTCAAGTGCTCAGGTAGCCACCAAAATAGCTGAGCTCTTATAAGAACAGCTTGCAGGATTCTAGCATTGTTTAGGTTTAATGCAAACACCGATCTAAAGTTTCATATGGTAATGAGACTTAATTCAAGTGAGATCTGATCTGGAGCCAAGCTCCACATCTGACCCAGCTCCAAATATGTTCAAATCCCCAAATATATTTTAAGTATACCACATGACAGATTCCCAGAACATCATGAAAAGTTATATGACAAACATATCCAAATAGGAATGCTTTGATAAATAAAAGTTCTCGTGCCATTGGGTCTTTCTGTGACAGCACTGAGGACTGGGCCAGGTACTTGCCTATACACACAGAACGGCATGGCTCATGTTGCTCTTACATCCTTCCAGTGGTCCAAAGCCAGGAGCAAAGAGCAGGATGATAACCGCACAGATCAGAAAAAGAGCCAAGCTTCTCAATCACTGTGACCAGGTGCAGGAGGGCTCCTCGCCGAGTGCTGTTGATCCCCAGGCCAGCTGCGAGGCACCCGCTTGTCGGAGGGATGCGACGCCTCAGGCTCTGGGCACCACACACAGCACTTTTGCACTCTCTGGCAGGTGGTTACCAAGCAACAATGCAGTTTCAGGCTGAAATTGTCCTCTCTGCTGCTGGATGAATGCATCAGCCGCAGCTGCTGCTATCAGGAGGGAGCGAATGTGATTTTGGGGGAGGGTGGATGTAAAGCAAGGAGTTTTGTATAAATGCTCTCCCCCCCCCCACCAGATTCCTTCTGGCTGGTGCTTAGAGATACCCTTTTCGGGGGATCTGAATTCATTCGTGTCACTGCAAATGAGATTACCATGAAAGAGGAAAGATCCCAGATGCTTGCTCTCATTGCAAAAGAGAAAACACTCTGGAGTGATTTTTTTTAGACTAGGTAATTGTAGCACCTGCCTTTGCTGAGTTGTGTAATGATGTAGCTCACCCTCACAGTGACCTTCAAAGAAGAGGAAATAGCTTGTATGCAGAAATACCTATAACATCTTGCAAGAAAAGGCTCTGAAGAGAGATTGCCTGCTGGCTATTCCACATACGAGGGAAGAGGGGGGCTGGGACTTCATCCTGGATTCTCACACCATTCCTCTTTTACAACCAAGGGAGGTGGCTGGTTTCTGCTTTTTCTTAGCTGTTTTTCCTATAGCTGGATTTGTACTCTGAACAGGGCTTCATCCCGCACACTGCTATAGAAGCATCATTAATACGTACAAGAGAAGGGAAGGAGACTCCCCAGGTGAGACCCAGTAGAAGTGCAGCAAAAGGAGCCCTTGCTGTGCCTCCTCCATAGGCGCAGCCAGTCCCTCTCCCAGCCTGCTGCTCCCTACTTTATACTTCTACAAAAATGCCTATTTCTGACCAGCAATGCCAGCTCACCCTTGAGCTCTGAAGAAACATTTCTGCAAACTGTAAGTGATGCAACATGAGGGGAAAGGGCAGGAATGGGCATATCCTCTCCTCCCTACTGCATCCATGTAATTTAGCCCCTCGCTACGTATCTAGTTGCCCTTAGCTGTTGTCCAGCCAGAAGCAGCCAAGACCTTACTTGCTTTTTTGCTTTCCCCATCACACTGCATAAATACTTCTCAAAAGAGTTTCCTAAAATACACACAAAGGGTGTCTGTATCTAGGAGCATTCACTTAATGAAATGACCTTGCTTGCAGGCTCAAAGAGCTTCAGGAGGACCCTTTTGAAACTATTCTGCAAAAGACTGGTGCAATTTATTTCTGTTAAAAGTTACGTTTTCACAAGCATGGGAGCATGACAGGCTCTTCCTAGATTCCTACAGAGGCAGAGGGCTGGGGACTGCCAGCTGCTCTGCCCTTTGCTGCTGGAAGAATGCAGCTGAATCTGAAAACTTGTCACCATGCTGAATCCACAATACACCTGTCTCTCCTGTCAGTCTCCCGTGGCAGACTCTTGCAGGGACTTAAAAATTCAGGCCATAAAAATGGGATTTAACTAGACTTATCCTAGAATGCAATATGTAACATACATGCTCCATATGTCCCACAACAGGAATGTCCCTCTAAACAGTGATATGTAAACAAGACAACAGCTGTGGAATGGCATGAGCTGTCACACATTAATTCAGAGAAGAGTTAGACAGAACTTCAGAGGAACATTCCTTTTTATTAAATACCTACATCCAGCAAAATACAAAGAATGTGATGGAGATCAATATAAACTTTTCTTCTTACAAAGTGGCAGAACAGTGAGAAGCCCATTAGAAGGATGAAAATGGCTTCTCCAGCAATGAGAACAAGGGAAAATACTTCCCTTTTTCATATTGTTAAGTCTTACACCTAGCTCAGGAAGGCAACAACTCAGTAATCTCCTAGAGCTCACCTTTTATAGGTCAGCAGTGTGGAAGCCCTGGAGGAATGTACGCTGGTAAATGTATGAAAACAGCTGGCTGCAGCTGAATCAGTTGTTACCTCCCTGGAGATAAATGTTTGCCTGTCTCTTTTTGCCTCTCTTAAAATAAAAATTGGACATTGCCATATCACAGATAAGTTTCCTGATACCTTTAGTGAAAGCTTGAATAACAAATGTAATAGCAAGCACTGCTCAAAGAATCCCCTTTTCTATCAGTTAACTGAACAGGGAGAAAAAGGATTGTGGTGTTATATTTGTTCCTTTGGTGAGCTCTTCCCCCCCCTCCCCCCCATATAAAAACAAATATATTAATCACTGGTTAAAGAAAACGCTTTAACTATTAATCAATCACTTTGGCTGTTTTCTCCCTGTTTCTTATATTAAAGTTCGGTAGGTTGAAGTTAAACATCTCCAAATTGCAGGTCAAAGTTCTTGACCATTCCTAAAAAGAAAGCATCCCAAAGGTTTGATTAATTTGAGTTTAACCTGAAAATAATTAGTTCTACCAAGCTTTCATTACTGGTTAATATTACTTCTAACATTATGATTTTCTCCTCTTCTAAGTACAATATCTATACTGATTTTTGTGACACACTCAGTAAGATTTAATGTCCCTGTGGGCAAATATCAACCAGAACAAGAGGTCAATACTAGCCTGTCAAATAAATAAATCCTAACATTCACACAATCACAGTAGTTAATTTGTTTATACTTGAAAACAAAGCAAAACCAAAAAATCAAGATTATCAAAGGTGAAATGCTGAAGCTCAGCATTATGTCTTTTTAACACTTCTTTTACAAAGCTAGTAGCAAGCGTTTACACGCAACATGAAAATTACAAGTTAAGAATGTCATAAATCTCACCTACTTTGACCTAAACAGAAACTAGGCATCATCATCATCACAGCTTTCACTTGGATATTTAAAAGCTGTATCTGACTATGCCTGTAATTGTAGTACCTGATTGCAAGCCTACAGGGTCTTAAGTGAGCTTGAGGTCCTCCTGCTAAACACAGGAGGTAAACCCACTTGCATTGACATGCTGGTTACTCCAGGGGAAGGAAAAGAAAGCTTTTGGGGAGGAGAGGAGAGATTTTATTAGTGCAATTTCTTCAAAGCTCTGGGTAGGAAGCCAAAAATATGCATTTGCAAAGATTTTCAGCAAGGAAATAAGTACAAGGTGTGCATCCTAAAAAGCTTTCCATATGTGGTGATGGAGCAGTAAGACTTCCTAGCAATGATTCCAACTTCCACTAAAATCTGTTATTTATGATGGCCTTGTGATAAAAAGTTAGTATTCTATTTGAGTTAGACTGAAGTGTGCATACACCTAATCAAGCTTTCAGAGAGGATTTTGAAAGGAATTTCCCACTTACTGTATTAATAACCCCGTGTTTGAAAGAGGTACAGTGCAAAAGCTAAGAGCAGAGGTAGAACACTCTTCTTTCTCCTCTGCAAAACGCATCGCTGAGCAAAGTATTTAAGGTCTCTGGACCGTTTCTTTTAATTCTAGAATTCAAGTAACAACCCTGCTGTAGATTATCTGCAAGCTGGAAGTGCAAATTGCCATGCAAATGAATACTCTTAAGAGATAACAAAGCCTTTTCAAGAAAAGAGAAGGGTAGCAGGCAAGGAGAAAAGGTTCCCTTGGGTCAGCTATGGGGTTAGCAGAGGGAATTCAAGGCTTGGAGCTAAACTATCAACACTGTCTCTCCATTCTGACAATGGAACATTGTTCAAGCATCTCTGTGATGTCCTCTAAAATAACAATACTGTATTGTCTTTGAGTAGTCTGCCCCAGGAACTGTATAGATTATGCATAAAGTCCCACACACTTTAGCAAGGGAAAAAGTATAGAGAAGCTGAAACTTTTCTTGCATTCCTTCAGCGCTGAGGGAAAAGAATAACAAAAAGCATGCAAGAAAATATTCTTAATAAGGTGTCTAATCCAGTCCCAAGAAGGAAAATTAAATACAGGTGTAGCACCAGTTTGATCCTCACTTTCAACATTGGGATCATGGTGATATCCTCTTTCTTTGTATTAATGCAGACAAAGTGAAGATTTGTAAAGTGCCATTTATTTCAGTTGTCAGCTGTAATTATAATCACCATCACTTGTACTGTAGTGATGCCCCTGTTCAACTAGAAGCTATTGAAGTATAAAAGGCATCAATCCACTCCCAAAGAGCTTAGCGCCCAACCAACAGGCAGCAAGCCCAAGCCACATAAAAGTAATCAGGGATGAGGAGGAGGTTCTAAAATTAAGATTATAGCACTGCTGGGTTACAGTGGAGAGCTTTGTCCACAGTCAAAGGTATCTGAACAATTTAGAAGTGTTGAGCTTATTTTACAATAATTAAATGATAGCAGCTCTGCTCAGGCATGGTTCTACATGATCTCCTGTGCATGCTGACCTATAGAAGTGCAGTAAATCCATGAGTTCAAGCTCAGGCTGCATCAGGGCTTTGCTTTTCTCACACAGCTCTTATCTAAACAGCTATAAGGAGCTGCAGAGGAAGCAGGAGAAGATGAAATCAGTTGGGGAAGGTGAAGGATGGCTACAGGGGAGAATACCATCAATGAATGGAAATATAACAGCAGATGAAGGTGAGGTTCCAGCCTATGGCATCCCCATTTTCCACTGGGGAAGGACACAAGAGAAGATGCAGCAATGGGGGACTCCCCAGGACTCCCTGGGGACTTCTGTCTGCAAAGCATTACAGGGGACTCTCAGAGACAAAAATGAAGATGTGCCTGTGAGCATATTCAAATATTTGACACTTGTGAAAAGCCACATTATGAGAGATGCAAGCTAAGTGGGTGGATAAGCTGAAGTCCTGTCTACAGGGGAAATTTACTACTGACTACGCTAAGGTGTGAATTTATGCAGCTCCATACTACTCTGCAAAAGCTTCCTGTGTGGATAGCCTTAATCTGCACTAAGAATGCTTTAGTGAGCACAATGACACATTTACTACCAGAGCTAATGGCGAGCAGCTAATGCGCTGCAAATTCACACCCTGGCCAGCTCCACATCGTGCCTGACCCTACTGATTGCACAGAAGCCTTTTCAGCAAGGGGCACTTCGTGCAACAAGCAGCCAAAGGTATTTCCAAACACTGATGCTGTAAGAAAACAATCCTGCCTGTACTATACTTCGTGCATAGGGAACCAGATTTTAGAAACTTAACACAGGCTGAACATTAATAGCCAGCTGAGCTTACTTTGGAGAGCTTAACATATTTTAGCAATCACACTGATAATGGATACATCAAAAATCTCATGAATTACATGCTCTTGTGAAAGAAACATGTCTGAACTTTTTGATAAGTCTGGGAGAGCATCCACAGGGAAAAGCATCTTTCTTGATGTGGATGAGAACTATTTTATATCATTAAATAGCTCTTTAAAGGTACACAGGCTAATATGCTTTACATGCTCTACACTTCTGTTAGAAAAGGTGCAACTGAATTACAGGTCAAATGACTTACCCCTAGAAAAGAACCCTTAATCTCCTGATACCAAGTCCTATTCCTAGGGAGTCTGACTGTGATAAGCCAAAATCTTTTGTCTTTGTGAAAGCCAGAAATAGCTGAGACTGTGGTCCAGCTATTGGTTCAAGTTTTGCAGCTGAGGCACTGTAGCATATGATGAACTGAGTGAAAAATGGCAGTTGCTGGAGTGCATAAAAAAACACTATAAGGAAAGAGACTCTCAATTCCCAATCACTTGGGAAAACTGTTTGCTTTAATCCCACTGACATTGCTGAAACCCTAAATCCTGGAATTGTCTCACTTACTGAGTACATGAGGGTGGAGAACAGTCTGGTTCTGTAGAAACAAATATACTCTTTTTATAAGTGATAGGTTAAGCATGCAAAGGCTGTCATTACCATAATGACAAAAGTTATGCTGTATGAAGAATACTAATGCATCCACACTCATTCCATCACAGAGGGCATGTCACTTGTATGGTTGAAAGCTTCTGATGTGAATAACATAGAAAGGTTTCTCAACATTTCCTGTTTCGCTGAAGAGTACGTCACACTGTTACATCACACTGTTATATGATCTGGTAATGAAATATCACAGTGCACTTGTGCATGGAAATAAACTCAAGGATACAGGGAGTACCATAGCCCTGAATTGTATGGCCTTGGACAACCAATTTTGACATGCTTTATTGCCATATGCATAAATAAGTAGCAACTAGCACTGGCCACAGGAACAAAATGTCACCTGTGAAGGTGGACAGTAAAGTGTGCCACTGGACATAGAAATGGTAGGTACTTCTCAGAGACACTCCACCTGCCTTCACTGTCTGATTTTACACTTATAACTATCTGTTTTTACAAACAAACATACTTCCACAAACATACTGCCACAAACATTTGGCTGTACTGCATTACACTGCCGTTATATAAAAAAGCTTCAATGCACTGGTTTGCAGGGATAAAGCTGTTTTATAAGTGGATGCTCCAATAGGAAACATCTGTCCCTTATTTACAGGCATGGTTTAAGCCATTAAAGCACTGATTCCTTACTCCTTCCACCCCTCTCTCTCACAGTAGCCTATTCTACAGTTTGCCAACAATTTACAGACATTTCTAGATGTTCTTCTCTAGTTTCCAGACCTGATAAGCCATGATATTACTCATTATGCCAACATTTCCAATATTTTGCAAAGGAGATGTCTGAGCTGAAAAGAAATCAGCAGACGAGATTAGTATAAAGTGAGTGAATTCCTCCCAACTCCAAGGTAGCCAGTTCACTCAGGCAGAGAATGGCTTGGTATTGCCATATCCCATTTGCAATGCTATCATTACATGGTTGACTTGCAGTTTCCATTATCAGCCTCATTTTCTAGGGTTTGTACTTCATCCGTAACTGGCCATTAAAGATGTCAGCCCAGCAATGAATATTATTCCAAAACTTTGTTAGAAATTGGCTTAGCTTGCCTTTTTTTTTTTCCTTTTTATTTAAGAGCTGAAGTGTAAAAATAGATTTTAGATGTGGGTTGTGAAAATCTCAACAGATCTCAGTGCCCTCACCAAAATGTCATGGGTACTTTGACGCACACTCCCAGCAAGCAGAGCAGCACAGACTGAGACATGGTACTTGAAGTAAGGTTAATTGAATGCCTTGCTGCATCTTGGGTGCCACACTACTCCATTCCCAGACTTCCAACTCTTATTAGAGACATTCTATATTTAGTTTTCCCACACTAACCCCCATTTAGTCTGCAACTCAATCTCACGGATTCTTCACTTGGTTTAGTTTTGCTCAATTTCAAGGGCAGAAAAGAGCAGGGTTAAAAGCTCTTTACATTCCTTGGAAATGTACAACAAATTCCACACTTAAATGGTAGTTCAGAGCATCGCAATTGTTTACAGTGGTGAGCTTCATCTTCTCTTTGCTACCTAACTCCACTTGCTTGGTTGTCTGTTCCTCCACTGGGCAAAAGTCATGGGAAAGATCATGAAGGAGGAGGCAATTTTTGCTTGAGTTACCAAGTCTAAAGAAAGAACAGTACTCATACACTTCCACAAGTAAGTTTTCAACTTCTAGGATCCCTAAAGCTTTGTGAAACCTAGATACAAGAAATGTGAGCTATGTTTTTGGGTGCCTGTCATCTTTGCTTAGAGGCCCTCTCTCTTCTTCCCATAGCTCTGAGACAATGTCTTCCATTTCTTTTATCCATTTAATCCATTTTTAATCCATTGATGAATTTCTGTAGTGTGAAAGGATCATCTTATTCCCTCCTGAGCTTGTCAGAGCTCCTCTGCAGCCATAAAATTTCTCTTCCGTATTATGTAAACATGGCAAACGTTCTACCATGGTATTCAAAAAGACTTGCATCCATTTCTTAATTCTGTAGAATCATAGAATCACCAAGGTTGGAAAAGACCTCCACCTATCACCAATGTTTTCCACTAAACCATGTCTCTCAGTACAGCATCTGAACATTTTCTGAACACCTCTGGGAACCATGACTCCACCAACTCCCTGGGCAGCCCACTCCAGCACCTGACCACTCTTTTGGAGAATAAGTTTTTCCTAACATCCAATCTGAACCTCCCCACCATGGTTTGACTGTTAGATTATGAACCCTTCAAAGCCAGGAGCTGCTTTTGATTTACTTGCAAAATAGAGTAAGCACTTGTGATAAAGTCAGGGAAATGGCAAAGACTGTGATACATTGATAGCCTTAGCAATTGCCTGTGGAAACCAAAATTCAAAGGAAATCAGGTGGGATTCCACTGATAGGATCCTCACCTGCTACACTACAGTTCAAAGCTGAAGACAACATCAAGAAACCCCAGGAAAATGTAAGACTGCTATAGTATTCTAGTAAAACATAAATACAGAGTTTGTACAGCTCTCCTTCCCAGCCTCTATATTTGTCCAATTTAGTAATGCAGTATACAGTCCCCATCACTCATAGCAACATTATCCAGCAAGTCTGCTGCCTCTCAAATCCCCTCTGTCTCTTCATCAGAAGCTGCTGCTCTGACAACAGAGATAGCACAGCAGGCAACACATCAGCTGCACTGATGCCACAGGACACAACCCAGTATACCAACTAACTTTAGTATTACATTAAAATGCTGAGCAGTGCATTGCTGCTGAAGAGTGAGTGCATCTCTTGTTCCATCCCTTCTGCAGCAGGAGCAGTAATGTTTAAAAAAGGGCAGGACAGCCATCTGGAGAGGCAAGGATTTTAGTTGTCACTTCTAAATCTGACAGGGATCACAGAGCAGAGCCCTCAATTTCATCTACATTATTCACTCATGCTGTATTAATTCATTCCTACCGTCTTTTACTGCTTTGGCTAACATATGTGAGTATCATATTGCCTATTGCAAAGCCAAGCCTGCTTTAGACTGCAACTGGATGGAATTCAGGGAAAAGCAAGAAAGTGAGTTGGTCACTTATTCTTCTGGTAATGGCATGTCCAGGAATTGGGCATAATTGGTTCAGGGTGCCATACAGAGAAGTACTGCTGTCTCCCTGCACCACACGCATAAGTAAACCACATTTCCTTAAGTAAACCCAAACACAGTAGAAAACTGAAGCTTTTCCCCAAGTCTCCCCCTTGCTTGTTCAGTTTCTGAACTCTTAAGTTTTATTTCTTTTTAGAATGCCACTGCTAATGTAGAGGAAATTAAATATCAACATTTCTTTCAGCACTTTTTAATCATATGCTCTGTGGCTAGAACTTATGCCATTAGTAAATGCACATTAAACCTTGAGGAGAGTACAGTGCAGCCCTGGGAGTTGAAGAAACCAAAAGAAAATAACCAGTCATTGTCCCACTATAATTTTATGGCTACCTAGAGTGTTAGGAAACAGAAAATTAATACTGATTAATGTGTTCCTCTGATTTACTTTCAACACAAGAATGAGCTAACAAATTGAAAACTAAATTAATTTTGATAGGAATTAAAGCTATTCCATCCAAGTAGAAACCTAAAAACAGCCCAAGTCATCTATTAGAAAGAAATGAAGCAAAACACAGCATCTCTAAACCCACCACTTTCTCAGTTTCATGAGACAAATGTAGACCTGCCTTGAGTCCAGCTTCCTGCAGATAAAAAAAATAGGCGACTCCTTCTAGTAAGTCTTCAGCATTTTTCTGCTCATTTGAATTTAAAACTGTGTAGACAGTAACCCTGCTTTAAAGTGAAACCGTGGTCCTAGAGGAAATACATGTAGAGATAGGAGATATTAGGAAGATACATTAGAAAAGAAATATTATGAAAAATTTCTTCTCAGAAAGGGTTGTTAGTTGTCAGCACAGGCTGCCCATGGAGGTTATAGGGTCACTGTCCCCAGAGGCATTCAAGGAAAGGGAAGATGTGATACTAAGGGACATAGCTTGGTGGGCACAGTAGAGGTAGCCTGACAATTGGACTAGATGATTTTAGTGGTCTTTTCCAACCTTAACGATTCTGTGATTCTAGATGCCTTAAGAAGAGCAACAGCACATTCCAGAAAATAAAATACCTAACACTGACCAGAACTCTGGATACTTCTCAGATTGCATGTTATTTGGCAGGCTTTTGGAACAAGGCTCTCCAAGAAGCTCTCACCAGCTGCGTGTTTACTTCCTTAATCCAATGTAACTGCTGTCTTGACACAAGATTCTGCCTTGACAGTTCACCCTACTGGTTGAACTGCTCAACATTATGAGCCAAAACAGCTTCTTCTTTTTCTCATAAGAACTAAATATTTGAGTTTTGCTCAAATACTGGTTAACAATTTAACAAAGTGGGACACCACCATAGGCCTACCAGCTCAGCAAAAAAACCTTACACCGCTGTCTTATTGAAATACACACCTAAGATGTGTCAGAATAAATGTTTTACAATGGGATGAGCAGTCCTACAACATGATTTTATGTGCTGTACATGGAGCAGCAAGAACCACAGGAAACTGCAATATGCAACACAACATATGCATCAAAACAAAGTGTCAAAAAGGTTTTTGCTATGTTAAGGTGTAAATCAGTAGAAAAACAAAGATGCAGATGGTGAAGTAATCTCAGATTTGATATTTTGTAGGTGTGAGAGACACCAGCATGGATTCTTATTGAGAGGCTAGAAGAAAGTTAAAAACCAACTAAGAGGTAGAATTGTTCAGGGTCTGGAAGACTAATTTATTTGAAGGTAATATCTTACATGATTTTCTTGCTAAACTCACTCATCCTTACAGCACAAAGTTTTTTTTAATCACATGTATTACTGCAAAAATATTTAGTGCAACTCTGCTTTCCCACATACTCTTACTCAAGTAATTTGCACCTGAGCTGCAATTTCTATCAGTTCTGAAACAAATTCCTCACATCTTACTGGCTTTTTTCTGACTGTGAGGGGTTATAACAACACTAGAATATGATGAACAAACATACACCACACCAGACCTAAACTCCATTATCATGGGGTTTATTACAGGTTTCCTTCCATACCTCCTCCTTATTATGAAGTTATGATTTCAGTGGCAGCACGAAATGTCAGTTGTCTGACTCTCAACCTTCCCATCAAGGGATACCTTTAATACTGACTTCCCATTCAGTTTTAAAGGAAAGGATGCATAATTATCCCAGCACTTAATGCCTCTGCATGATACTCATAAAAGACAAATAGTCCATCTCTTTTCTGTACCTGGTGGAAGGCTGAGTTTACTTTTGTAATTTGGGATGTAATTTACTAAACATAGCAACAGTAAACAAAACAGCAGAACTCTTCACAGTTCCTGGGAAACGTGTATTAGCACATTTTGATCTACAAGAAGAAACACAAACAGAGGAGCCCAAGACCACCCGGTTAATTTCACTGGGGTTTGGTTCCTGGAGAAGTAGCACATCACCTCCACAGCTGGGAACCAAGGCAGTGATCCATAGCTGCCCCCTGCAAGCCCTGTAGGCTCTAGCGATAAATGCATAGTCCCCATACGTCAGCCCAAGATCTCAGTGAGGTCTGGGCAAACTTTTCTCAAAACCCTCAGCCACATCCAAGCACCCCTGCTCTAAAGCTGCAGGAACATCTGCACATAAAGCCATCCTGGTTTTTTGCTAGATGAATTCAGTACTCCTCTGTTTTCCATCAAAGAAGGTCCCAAATGTAACACAGAAGCCTAAATAGCCTCTAAAAGCATATTTTTCTTTCCACCGTAACTGAGATACACTACCTTCCCAGCTCTCTCTGCAGGGCCAAAATGTATGTTACTGATTCATTATGAGACCAACCCAAAATAGCTTTGCTTAGCAGGGCTTTGTATTCTGCAGGGTAAAAGCAACCAACAAGTAGGACTCAAAGGTCACAGAAGACGTTTATTTCCAAGAAAGAAAGGTTATAAACAACATGTATGCTATTTATAACACCTTATTTCCTCATTCATAGCTGAATTCTTCCTCATGAGAAAATTTAGCAGGGATGTCACTATTACGACTATGGTGAAACCACAATAAATCCAACTGGATATTCCACTCAAGGGAGAGATCCAGGGAGGGAATGGTAGAAATTGCCAGCAAAAGTAGAACTATTTCAGGGTGGTCTACATACAGCTAACTTCTCCGCTTGTTGATTATGTTGTTGACAGTTGGCCAAGAATTTTGTAATAAGTACCTAAAGTTAGCTCAGAAGGTCATTCTCAGGAACACAAATAAATGGCCCAAATTACATACATTTTGTGCTCCAGCAGCTCAGCAACTGGTTTAATTATGAAGCAAGCATGCTACTTATTCATCTTCATTAACGTTTTGAAAATCTTGACCTTTCATTTTCAACCCATGGCAATGCAGCCTTTGTGTAATCAACAGTTCTTAATTGATTTCATCCAGAAATAAATAAGACTCTTCACATATGAGATTGTAAAAGGCACAAAAATTATATAACCAGCTCCATCAGGTGCCCAGAGCCCCTCCAGCCTAATCTTGAGCATCTCTAGGGATGGAACATCCACCACCTCTCTGGGCATCCTGTGACAACACCTAAGAACAGATGAACAGAACAGTGATTCTTGTTTCCCCAGAATGGCCAACCAAAGAGCAAGTTGCCAAATTCCCACTTTCTAGGTGCCTGCCTACCAAGACAAGAGAGCCTGCTTTAACCCTTTATGGAAAAGTCAAGCATGGAGGATGTTAGTGCTGCAGTATCATGTTGATGGACTCTGTCATGAAGCAAGTGCATGGAATTAAATAGCAAAGGAGAGATTGGAGGATATGAAATATAAGTGGTAGAATCACAATGGAGTAGCACTGAAGAAGCTGGCACAGAACCAGAGAGCTGTTTGTGGTAACAAAGGAGAGAATTACTGCAAACCTTCATTTCATAAGAGCAATTGGTAGCTATCAACTGCATGCAGACTATAAAAGGAATACGGGGAACTGACTACCTTCAGCCAAAAGAAGAATGAATAAAATGCATCAGGTCTCCTGCACAATAAGAATCAGAAACCTATACAAATAAACTGTTTCTTCAACAGGCACAGTGCCAGCAGCAACACTGTGAACTGCTAGTCTGCTTTGACAGCAATGAGAAATGGCAGCTACTCAAAAGATATCACCCTAACATAACTGCAAAAAGTCCCAAATCTGCATGTGGAGCTCACTGTCTGGCTTTCTTTTTATTTTCCAGAACAGAAATACTAGGGCCATAGACAAATTAGATTCTGGGACCAGATTTTGAGTAATTGAAAGAACTATGTAGTGAGTACTTAAGAGTAGCAAGTAGATCACTCAAAGTAGATCATCCATACATGCTTGGCTGTGTTAGTGGAGCTTATGGCTCTTATCTCTCGATTGGAAAAACACTAATTGTCAACATAGCAGGGCACATGAAGAAAACCATAAGGTCCAGTTCTGCAGCTCTTCTGTTTGTGTAAGCTTGCAGCAACTGACTTGGTTGAGTGGTCAGTAGAAAAGTCATAAAAGACAAGGAACTGCCCTTATCTTGATGTAGAGAATTTCAAGGTTATTAAAGAGACAAGCAGGATTAGTATTAATTTTAACAGCATTTTAGTCTAGATTCTTCCTTTTCCCTATGAAAATATGTTCAGATACATCTGTGTTAAAATACAGAAGAGACTCCCCATAAAGCCACATATACCCAGTTGAACTTTTTGATGGGCAACAGTTGAAATAAACAGTGGAGAATGGCAGAAAAGGGAAGAACAGGTTTGACCAGAACCTCTAATTAACTGTTCTGATTCTTTCCTCCTACACTTTATTTCATCCCTTTGATGAGTCTAATTTTCTTTTCCAAATTATTCACTAGGGAAAGAAATACTTTATAGAAAGGTTAAAGTAGTGCTGACGTTCTCCAACAAGACAAGCATTACAACTTAGCTCCAATAAGTTCTTGATTGCTCTGATGAACACTATAAATACCAGGATCTCACATTAATGTAGTTCCCATCTCCATAGAGCTTGCCTGAAACAAATTTAATACAAAATACTTCATATAATAGCAGAGCTGTTTGCAAGAAGATCACATCTATCTTTAGTTTCTTTCCAACTCCCAGTGCCTGAAGATTTGTTAATCTAGATTCTTGTTCAGCTGAGTATGTCACCCATTTTGATTCTCCTAGGAGCACTGTTAATCCTCCTTCCAAAGGAGGGAATACATTTCAGATTAACTTTTGTAAGAATTCACTGTGAAATGCTCACAAGCAGCCAAGGGACTTCCCAGGCTTGACACTCACAGATCAAATATCCTATGATTTGTTTGGTGAGACTGTTCTGAATGTTGTCCTGTCATTTACCGGATCAAGTCAAACATTTCATCACAAAACCTCTCACATGCAAAGCTCCTGCCACTTCCTCCTTCAAATCCCTCCTTAAATGCATTTCCTTTGAAAGGCTTCCAATGCTCCTCTGCTCACCAATAACATCTGCACCCACTTTATGATAAAGCAGTATCAGTGACTTGTGCCTAAAGTAGACATTGTGCTAACTGCAGCAGGGCCCAGTCTTCCATCTGTTTGCAGAGCACACACATCTTGAGATCACCCCTCTTCCTTCCCAACAAAGCCACCAGAAACTGATGCAATCCAGAATCAAATTTTAATGGCAGAACCTGTGGCCAGGTCCTGCCAGTCAGACTGCTGAAGAAAGCATCCCCATTTTCTTAAGAGTTTCTTAGACAAAGGAAAGAAAGTAATATCTGTATTGCACATAAGAATGTTTGGAAGCCTCACACAAGGAATATTTGCAAATCTTGTGGAACAGAAATAGCAAAAATAAGAAACTTATTATGCTTCCTGTTCTCCAAGAAATACTTCCTCCAATCGCTTAGGGCTCATCAACATATACTGTCCTATGAAGAACAGTTTTTTCAACTTGTTCAATGACAGTTACTCTATCCTTTCAGTGCACATTAATCTCCCAGTCTTCCCTCTTCAAAGCACCACAGAATTACAGTTGACTTACTAAGGCTGGCCTGGCATTATGCTTTAACACCTTATTACCACTGACCTACACAAAAATATCTATGTATTACAGAGCACACACGTTCCTTTCACTACATGGATTTCCAGCTTCCTCAGACCCTCAGCCTCCCACTCCCTACATACCCACCTATCTCCCACACTACTTTTGGAACAAGCTTATGCTTTGCTCCCTATTGCTGCTGTCACAGGATGGCAGCTGCTATGCCTACAAGTGGTATTTGCTTGCAAAAGTGGCGGCAGCAGCAGCACTAGAGGCAGTGAAAAAGGAATACATCTTTCCTAAAATGATACCTTAAAAAAAATATGCATTTGCTTTAGGTGCACAATATAGTAAACCCATGATGTAGGGGTCCATAAATACACAGTGAGTTGGGTCTGACCAGGGATTGAGCTACTTACACACTACTCTGGACTTAATTCTGTGCATGTAGATACCCAAATAAATGGCCTCTTTCTGTAAGGCTGAAAACTGCATTTACTAAATATGGAAATAGGGTATCTAAAAATAACCACACAAGCATGAACATATTAGCCTTATTCTATAAAAATGGGGGCAAGAAAACTGCAGCAACTCACATGTTGGAAATACTTCTAAAAAGTACCCCTTCTCTTGCCCAACCCTCAAAGAACCCTTCAGCAAAACAAAAGAAAATGCTCATGAAAATTCCCAAAGTTGAACATGATGAGAAAGGCATAGAGAAGAGATGCTGCGATAAGCGAGCTCCCTGCAAATGAATAGCCATTCACATTGCCAAAAGACAATAAAAATTCTGCATTGTTTTACTAATTTTCACATTCTTCTTTCTGTGGCACTAATCATCATAGGACAGCAGAAGACAATACTATCTAATGGCAAATGCTCATGGAATCCCAATCCACAGCAGAGTGATAAATCTACACTGCATCTGGAGTCTACATTGACAAGAGAACAAACACAAATAGAGTTTACATTTGATCTTCATTTTTGGAAGTTCTTCAACACTGCACCAGCAAAAGTTTTTTCAACACCTTAGTTTCAAACTGGAGTCACCATTAAGCCTATCAAGTTTCTGCCCAGGCACAGAAAAAATTACACAAATCCCCAGGAGTATTTCTAATTTCTCTGCTTAATTACTTCCCTGAATTTTAATTTCATTTTACCCTGCAAGTTTTTTCAAGCTCTATTTAAGGCATATTACTGTGCAGGCTAAAACCTTTCACATCCAGGAACAGATCATCTTGTTACTCAAACCCCAGCAGCCAATATTCTACATCAGCGAAGAAAATTCCTGGTTAAGTAATTTGTACAAGACTAAAAGGCAGTGCTTTTTTTTTTTAAGAGCTGAAGTCGTTCTCCCAAATTACTGAAAACTGTGAGTTACTGTTTCAATCAACACAACAGTCTTGAACATATTTTTGTCTCAAATTTCCCCTCTAAATGCCTACAAAAATGTGCTATGGCTCAGTGTGTTGTGAAGTATTCCTTCCTCTCTTTTCTTTCCTCGGGTTCAGTTATTCGGTGTGCAGCAGCATCCCCCAGTGGCCATTCTGCTTCTGCAGCGAAGATGGGAATTCGCTGTTTCCACCGTTTCCATATCCACCCGTTTGTGCGGCAAAGATTCCTAGAACCGTAGAATCATTTGTGTTGGAAGGGACCCTTAAAGACCATCTGGCCCAACTCCCCTGCAATGAACAGGGACACCTACAGCTCCATCAGCTGCTCATAGCCCCTTCAGCTTGACCCAGGGCATCTCCAGGGATGGGGCATCCTTCACCTCTCTGGGTAACCTGTGCCAGTACCTCATCATACTTAGAAAAAACATCCTTATATTCAACCTAAATACCTCCTCTTTTAGTGAGGACGACTCTGGCTCAGATATAGTTACAATAATACACAGCAGTGTTTATCTCTGAACAGACAGCTGCCACCTGAACTCCAAAAGGCAACATGAGGGTCATCATCTTCCCCAGCAGCTGCTGAGAAAGGCAGGGTGAGCTTTGCCCAAGTACCCTTTCCAAGGGCCCTTTGTGGGAAAAGTTTCTCCAAACCTCAAATCTGATACCAGGTCTAATTCTGCAACAATTTATAGTAGGGCAATGCTATAGAATTTCTGACTTCAGCAGGCATGAAAGAGCTATCTACTTTCTCTATAAGCAGTTTATAACAAAAAACTTATTTGCTTTATCTGTCGAAAAAGTTGGTATGAGATTATGGAAGCACTGTGGATAGTTTCTAGACAGCCAACAATTTATAAAGATCTGGGGACAATTCAGTACTTTCAGTAGATAGGTTACAGAGGATTTCATACAGAAATTACACACACTGCCAACACCTGGGCTCTAACCATCACCTATCAGGCCAGAGCTGGGCTCATTGGTGTGAGCAGAACTATACACCACCTTCTCAGCACTCACAGAAGGGACACAATTCCTTGAGTTGCTGAACACCCACCAAATTCTCTTTGGCCACATCCAGTGCTGGGCACAGCAGCAAAGACCCACATTCAGGACACGATCACTACTTAGGGCAGGCTAAACACCCACTCGCTCCTCTCAAAGTCAAGATTAAATGTCAAGGCATGTGTTTCAGCACTTTGACTCCAGAAGGTTTATTATTTCAAAACGAATTTGCCCACTTAATAACTCTGGTCACTCTGTGCTTCCATTACTACAGCATGAGACTGAGCTTCATTCTTGTTTTTTTTCCCCCCCAAATCCTGCCGAAGAACATAAAGCACACCAGATGTTCTAGCTGCAGCAGTAAGCAGCAAAGTAACATCCAACTTATGCAGGAGTCTTCTGCACAATAGGTACACCAGAGTATTTCATTTTTTGTTTCATACCTGTTTTGATCTCTGCTTCATTATAATTCCTCCAGCAAGCAGTAACAAAGCTGGTATTATTTATTTATTGAGCACTCCCTGTGTGACTGACATTTCCAGTGCCCTCAAGGAGATGCAGGCCCTGCCTCAGGGGCCTCGCAGCCTGGAAAGACACAGCTTGGAATCACTGACCACACAGCATGAGCCCAACATGTCAACCTCAAACAGTTCACCATCTACAGCTAAATGTTGCTTTTCAGACAAATGAAAGCAGAAAGACTTGCATAAGAATGTATTTGGGGTAGAAAAAAGAAGGCAAATTTGAACAGCTAAAGGATCAATCCTCAAAGGGACTGAATGATACATTAATAAAATTCAAAAAATAAGACAAAACATATACGAAAGTAACTGCACACAACTTTGTGTGCAGTTCATGTGATCTTGAAGTCCAAGAGCAGCAGCACTTCTCACATTCTCCTCTACATCTCTCTCTCTCCTCAAGACCCCTTTGCTCATATGTATTGTGTTCTCCCACCAAAATCTAATCTGATTCCCCTCCCCCATCAAAACCCAAAGAAAATACTGCAGTAGCACAAAGGGCCCAGGATTGTCTCTGAGGGACTCAGAATACGAACAAGCTGCTGTAGAAATTGCAGAGCAATCAGTTTTCTCTGAAGTATTGTGAAATCTGGCAAACTCTGCAAGTAAAAGCTCTTATGCTGCTTCAGTAACTATTTCAAATGTGGCACTTTCTACTGATGCTCCATTATTTCACTGCCAACAATATAGCTGCATTGTACACCGATTCAGACAAGCTATAGACTAATGAAAAAAGTGAAAAAATCTGCAAGTGCCACTTTTTTTGAATTCTGAAAAATAACTGATCTGACCTAAAAAAAATGAGCAACCTTCAAAAATTATGTTATTCTTTGGCATTTGTTGAAAATTTGTGCCTTTTCTAGGCCTGAACAACAGACCTGGGCACCCAGAATGTGAGTCTTTGGAATGGATTTGTGTCTGAGGCTGCAGAATGTTTCTTGGTTATGTCTCCTGTAGATGCAAAATGTCAATGCTTACTGCTATTTTTAGGGGCCAATTAATTTATGTTCCCCTCTGTGCTTGTCCAGCTCTCTTCATTAAGATGTTTACTCAGGAAATAGTAAAATAAACTGTTGAGTTCAGGCTTCTTAGGTGTTCACAGATCTCTAAGGAAAGAGGCCGCTCGCATCCCTTCTTTCTCTACTCTGCATACACAGGGGTTTTGGTTCCAAGACAACCCTAGTGTGTTAAAAGCAAACAAGAATAGAAGCTGTCATAGCTATTGGAAGTAATAGCACAAAACATTGCACATGAAGACTAAATTTTACCTCAATTGCCCTGTTCAAGCCTAGCCCAGAGCTGGAAAGAGAGAAGCAGGGCACTTACATTTGCAGCTTCCTGAACAGTTCTAGACTCTCTGCAGTGAATGAGTGAGAGTTCCCAGTTCCAGAAACCTTCAATCACACAGTGTTAATCTCTTATAAACATAACCATCTCTTACAAACAATCAAATCAAGAGAATGATGCCCGTCCAGCTGATTTTTCTCTATGTATTTCACACATAAAAACTACACTTGGATTTACATATCCTAAATCTAGAAGGCACTTAAACAAGAATAGCTTTGGGCACATTTCTGAAGCAGAATACTTAAATGTGAAAATACAAGAAAACAGCTGCTTTGGGGGTCAGCCAGATATAGAAGAATCTTTGTCATTAAAGAAAAAAGGGGAGCAGGAGCCATAAAATCATCTGGTTACATTTCAGGTGCACCAGTTCTTTAATCACTCTTCCTTATTTCTATATTCTACAACTGTCAGAAGAGCTAAAGAAAATGTTTCTGAAACTGAAAGCATTCAGTTAGATTCCCAAATGGTGTCAATCTAGAGCTGTTTTCTTTTCAGGTAGAAAGTAATTCACCAGCAAATGCCCATCTACTTCTAGACATATCCCTGTGCTGGGATCTCAGTTGCAATTAAAGGTAGAGGTTCGAGAAGCTCCAAATAGACAACCTAGGACAGAATGTAGCTTGCAGCTCTGTTATTAACAGTTGTTAAATATTCATTCGCCTCAGGAAAGATTGGACTTGAACTTTAAGCACCATAGGAGCAAGCAAGAGTGGAAACAAGAAAACACTGGTCCTGGCACAGCCCTTGTAGGGGACTCAGCTCCAATAGCCAGAGGCACTTCTGCAGCTGATTCTTAGTCACAGCTTCACCAGAAACAAATTGGCAGCACAGAGAAAGATTAAAACCAGGGACATCCCACCACAGGCAAAGAAATTGCAGTCTGCTCCTCTTAACTTAGAACAGACATCTATCAAGAGTAGTTCCATAGACCATACCACATGGTCTTACATAAAGAAAACAGTTCCCCTTTGTTCCTACAGATGTGACCTGCTCTGGCACTATTTCCAGAGCAAGGTGAAACTACACAGCACAAGCTGCTCTTAGAAGATAGCAAAGACCCATTTTCACTTCTATTTGCAGCAAAAGCATCACACCAAAAGCAAGCTGACTTTTACACATGAAAATTTGTACTCTGTTAGAAAACTATTTTGACATAGGCACTTCAATTCAAAGAAAATCACTGACTTATTTTTTACTATTTTATGTTGCTGGATGGTAAATGCTACAGCATTAACAAAAGATGTACTTAAAAGCAGTGCTTACTCCACTCCTTCCTTCTTAAGAGAATTGAAACTATAGTGCCACTGCTTATTTCAACACAAGTCAGGGTGTAAAAATACAGACAACTTTTGTTCTGTGTAATGCATGAATTAAGAGGTGGCTGCTGGGAAGAAGTTACAATGGGTGATATGCCATAGTTAAAAGTTACAAGATAAGGCTAGTAAGGCTTTAAGAACAAATACAAACAACAAAGTTTTCTTTCAAATAGGTAATTTACATATCTGAAAAGACTTAAATATGCCTTTGTACATTAATAGTTATTTTTTGCTTGGCAATGACATCATTACTTGAAATTTTTCTCATATATACATTATAGTTCACATGTTCAATATTGTATAATCACTTCCCACTGTTGTAATATGAAAGCTTTCTACTAATTCCATTTATTTACAGTGGAAGCTAAGTTACCTTGGTTGAAAACAGTGGACATTTACTCATTAATAAATGTGACCTTAAATAAGTAGCATTTAATAGGGTTCCTTGAGTATACAACTGTACTGAAAGAATAAGTTGCTTACCATTATACCTTTCAATAATATCTTTTTCTTACTCACTTGGAATGCTATTTGCCTATCCATAGTTAGACCCACAGCAGGGGACAAGGCAGTCAGTGCAGGATCTGGCCTTGGTCAACTGGAGTATATAATATTTAATTGCTATGACATGCGTCCCAAATATTGCCAAAACATCTTGTGAGAGGAATTTTTCAATTAGTTGTAGAGGGCAGCAGTCTCCCCAGATAAGTATACAGGCAATTTCGGCTTCTTATGTTGTTTCAAATGTACACAGAAAACTAGAGTTTCTAAAACATCCCTGCAAAGTCATAGAGGTTTATAGTATTAAGCTGCTAATTCACAGCATGGTACTTTTAAGTTTTAGTTGTGCTTGAATGGTTTAATTACCTTCTATTTCAGTTTGGATGGTTTGATCTACAGTTCACATGGGCCTATCTTACTGCCTCCATTCACATGAGAACCGCTTTGAAGCCAATAGTATTACCATGTGACTGAGCTGCTCAAGATCTGCAGGGTACATACACAGTGGTGCCTGTGCAGTCATGTGCTGCAAGGGAGGAACCATCTTTTGATTTGGGTCTGTGGGTTTCACAGTGCCCAGGCCAAGATACAGAGAGGATCAGTAACAGACATCCAGAAAAACCAACCACTTTTAGACACAGGTTCATGTACTTCTACCACATTGCCCTTTTGAAAGTAATAGCAAGATTAGCTGCAGGGACAAGTAGCACATCTGGAACCACCAGAGAAAGAAACGAGCTGCAATGATTTAGATGAGTCATTGTTCCACCTTAATGGAAAAACCTATAAAATATCTAACTGCCAGAGAGCAACAGATCTTTGAGGGGTTTATTAGTTTTACAGGTCTTATAAAAATCACCAGAAAAACATAAAACTTTAATAGCTCAAAACTGAAAAGCTTTCATGAGCTTAAGCTCAGCCTGTTTGGGTCATGGCATAGCTACACCTCCACAGCAAGGATATGGCACACTAGCTGCATAGTACACCAGACTCCCTTGCTTTTAGCTGCCTTTTAAGCTCACACAGAATCTTGTGTCTAGAATTTCCCTCTGTACAGATCTCATGAAAATATTTGGAACTCTGTATATAGTTGACTTACAGGTTCTCTCTAAGCCACAACGTGTCTGGTGATTTCCAAGCATTAATGCTGAGGACTGAGCCATGAAGTTGATGAAACCACTGAGGATTATTACAGTAGAAACACAGATACATTTATTTTCCTACACTGCATACTCAAGAGGCTTACCAGGCATAATTGCCAGTCAGGAGAACTTAAGTAAGAATTTATGTCACATTTCCTGATTTGGAGAGGTATTGTAGAAATCAAAGACTAGACTTGAAACACAGGAGACTCATTATTATGTTACAAGATGGAATAACTGCTCTGACTTTCAGTCTTGTGACCTCTCAGACTAAGTCTGTAATGTGTACCATATCCAGCAGTTATCAGACATAGCAGCTCACAGAGCTCATAGCCAGAGGAAAGTTATTATGTGTCACTCACAGCCATCCCAGGATGACACAATCAGACTGCTGTTGACACTAATGTAGTCACAGGTAGCTGGAGCACAACTATCATGTTAGCAGCAGTGACAATCCCCTTTATTGAGTAATCTGCATAACAAGTAAAGATGTTTCCTATATAGAATGCACAGATAAGTCTCTTGAGAGCTAGTGAAAACACAGGCAGAAAGATTCCATTGCTGTCTAAGCCTTTTCCACTACAGGTACAAACACCCAGAAGAAAAAAAATTAAGCACTATTCAGCCTTACATAGACAACCTGAAAATGTAAAGTGCTTCAGAAAGGCAAAGAAACCCTAGCCTCTACTGAGCCATTTATTTATGCAAATATAAGGCTCCCTTACTAAGTACTAGAGTGGTCCACTTCCTTTAAGAATAGCAGGAGAAAAAATAGAAATTTATTAGTGAATCAGTGACTGGTAGCTATATATTGATAACTAATACAATAGAAACTCCTGAGTTTAGCATTCGGCTTCTGGTAAACCAGAAAAAACATAACACAGTTTTATTAAAGGATATAAATGTTTTTTAATTCAGTTTAAGATGATTGCATTCTCAGACTTTTCTTCCTTGTAAACATAACATTTGCTCTCTAGGTTTGGAGATTTAACACCCTACCTTACAAGTAACAAATACACTTCCACACTTTGCTTCCACAAAACGGAACAACAAAGGAGACCACCTTCCAATACCAAACATCAAAGTAAATCTAGTAGAAACTGTAAAGGGATGGAAAAGTATTGCAACAAGAGTAGAGGGGCAAAGTCTTCATCTACAGCAAACAAAATCCCAAATACAACAACAGAAAAAGAAGAAAAGAGCAACTCACCTTTGAAAGGCCTCAGACAGACAGGAATCCCCCATAAGAAATGCCCTCCCTTCCCCCTGCCAGCCCTTAAATGAGGTCTGGGAAGGGGTGGATCCTGGCTCCTCCCCTTTCAGTCACTCAGATTCATTGCATGCACCTGGGCTTTACTGGGTTGGCCCTGCCTTTCCACCAGGTGCTCCATCATTGGTTCAGACCATGACTTAGCATTTCCGCTACTGTAATTAAGCCTCATCACCCGGCCAAAAGAATATGTAATCTGTTCTTACCTGTGACATCAAATTTCTTAACTAAAACATAGAAATTCTGATTGCTGTGTAAAAATGCCTAGGTTTGATGAAACTAACTCTTAAACATTGTAGTTTATGTATTAGTGCACAACTACTGATACATTTCTATTGCTTTAAACTGATAATAAGAGTTCTGCAGACATTCATGTGCATATCAAGGGAATTTCAGAGCAATACAATGGAAAATGCACAATGCATTCCATAGAATCACTAACTGCTAAGATTCAGATATTAGCTTTTTCTTATTTTTGCACAAGTGGCTAGAATCTGCATGGCCATTTTCTCACTCTCCAGAAGCATAAAGAATTTGTTACCTCTATAAGCTTGTTATTAAACTAAACAGAAGCAACAGTCTCAGTGTATGGGAACTGTTGAATCACAGCCTGAACCTCTGATCGAGCACCTGAGGCAAGCACCGAGTCAGCCACGGGAGCACAGGTGAAGGTGATTCACCTGTGTGACTGGAAGGGGTGGAGCCTGGCTCCACCTCTCCTAGACCCCATTTAAGGGCTGACTGCCAGTGAGGAAGGATTTCTTTCAGGAGGCTGTTCCCTGTGGAGTTTTTGTGAGTCTATAACACCAGTGAGTACCTTTCAGTTTATATCTGATTATCTTTTCCAACATGGTGTTCTTGCTAGCCTAATTTCTCTATAGACTGTATAGCATCTGTATACTTATTTACTGTACATTTAGTAAGCCTGCAGGCTATCTAATACCAAAAGTAAACTAGGCATATGCTATTAAGGCACTTACCAAACTGATGTCTGTTTATAGGATGCCTCAAGTTGTCAAGAGTATCCAAGGTACCCAATTTACTGATGCGATGATACATTGCTGAGCAGAAGAAAAGAAGAGGAAATGGTAATTCCATCCCCTATATAATCCAATAGGGGCAGGCCTCATTGAATTTTATAAAAGCATTCTCAAGGCTGTCCTGAAGACAAACTCCCAGTCCCTGCAGGGGTGGACAAAGAGACTCTATTAAACCCTGCAGGACTTGAATGAAAGACCTTGAGATAGCAAACCCAGTGCCCTGAAAATGTTACAAACAACATGGGCCTCCCTGCTTAGGATCCAAATTATGGGCACTGATAATTAAAGGTAAGACTTCAGCTTAGAAATGAAAATAACTTTCTGCTCCCTGCACCTGAGAATCTATATTCAGGTACCCATAGAATAAAATGATCTGGTAAGGTGCAGGTAGGACTTAAGTGGTGTGGCCTACTTTCACCTTGGGGGAGACTATTGGAGGTGGGAGGCTTAGTAGTCCCTCTGGTAATAGGTACATGGCCTATGGATACTGCAGTCAACACTCCAATCTTCATTGCTAAAGGGACCCCTATGGCAGATCAGGACACCCCTATTGGTGCCTGATACAGTTACACTGCTGCAGACATCTGGCCAGAAGGTATGGTACAGGTGGCTAGGGCATGCACTAGTACAAGCTGAAGTGTTGACCTAGGATAAATATATGGCCTGTATCTTGCCCTGGAGGACAGACCTTCCCCTCCTGGTACCCTTGAAACATCTGTATTACACTCTGTGAGTCTTTGAGCCTCCAGGACCACTGGAAGGAACAAAATGTCATCAAAGTGTTCCAGTGTTGCTGCCTGACCATGTGTGACACCTGGTGATGATTTACATGAGACTGATGGAGCATAGGATGGACCTGCACCTCATGACTACATGCCTCCAGTAATATCAAGCACTGGCCCATGAAAGAACATGAACTTTCACCAATCATCACTCACCTTAAATTGTGTCAATGTACATTGTGACAGGAAACTGTATAAGCATTGTGATGTGTTGGATCTCTGTAGTAGGAAAGGCTTATCATTAAGTTAGCTCAATCATTGGTTCATGCTGTGAAGGGGTGGAGTGTATGGGAACTCTTGAATCACAGCCTGAACCTCTGATTGAACACCTGAGGCAAGCACTGAGTCTGCTGTGGGAGCACAGGTGAAGGCAATGAAGCTGTGTGACCAAAAGGGGTGGAGCCTGGCTCCATCTCTCCTAGACCCCATTTAAGGGCTGACTGCCACTGAGGAAGGGTCTCTTCCTAGAGATTGCTCCTTGTGGAGTTTTTGCAAGCCTGCGATGCCAGTGAGCACCTTTCATTTATCTGATTATCTTTTCCAATGTGGTAATCTTACCAGCCTAACTTCTCTTTATACTGTATAACATCTGTATACTTATTTACTGTACACCTGGTGAGCCAGCTCATGTGTTACTTGCAATGTGATAGCATTCACTGCATGCATTAGTACTCAGTCCTTGCTAATGCATTCAGTTTCATTATAAATGAGCATAAATAAAATTAATGGATTTGAGTTTAGGGTAGATTTCCATTAGAGAAATGTAGCTGCCAGTACATTTGGATTTCCTGGGAATGAATAGATTTAACCACCGTGTAGTTGTTTGCAATAAATAAATAAACCATGTAAAAGGATTGCAAAAGCATTCAGATCTATGGAAAAAATCCCAGTTGCCTCCTCTTGCTTCTAGCATGTTGTATTAGCACAATAACATATATCCCCTTATGCTTGATCAGACACTGAAATATTAAAGCAGATACTGCAGTTTTTTATGCAGATTATGATATCAAATATGTTTATGGTCTCACAGTACAATTAGATACTTGGAGAAACGTGCCTCTGGAAAGGGAACATCTCTGTTAAAATACAGTTTCCCATGTGCCAAAGAACAACAGTAGTATAATGAAGCACGTGTGCACCTTCTGAAATGGAACTGAGGATGAATAAACAAAGTAGCTGCCCTCATTTTTGAAGAATTTTGCTGTGGTATATTTCATACAAATACTTCATGGAGATGGAGGATGGTTTGTAGAAAACAGGATTGAACACTGGATCTTGTTCATCATATCACAGCAATGCAGCAATGGGAGGATCTTCAAGAGGTTGAACCAAAGCTGGATGGCAATGCAGTTCTCCCTGCTTTTGTCTAATATGCTTAGAGCCCTTCAGCTATGGGAACATCATACCGCTTCCATGTTACCCAATCCTTTAGTATTTTAAGGAAACAGATTTTTAATAATCACCTGCATTTTGCTACATTCTGAGCCCACTATTTCTTGTTGCATTCCCATTAAAATGTAGAAAAGAAACCACTTTTTTCAGAGATGGATCCAACATCGTTAAAGTTCTAATGGAGGCCTGTGCAGCACACCTCTGTGCAGTGTTCCAGGTGTGCAGGCTGAGCAACTTTCAAACTGCTTGAATTAGTTTCTCTAATATTTAAGGGTGCCTTGCATGCTTTCCCATCCCTGAAGGCACTCAAGTCCAGGCTGGATGGGGCCCTGGATAGTCTGATCTGGTGGGGGGCAACCAGCCCAGGACAGGGGCTTGGGACTGGGTGATCCTTAAGGTACCTTCAGACTTTAGATGGTCTCTGATTCTGTGATTCTATGGCTTGAACAAGTAACAGTAACAGATCTGGATTATAAATTTACTGGCAAAGCAAGTAACTATTTAAGGACAAACATGGGTAACAACTGGTACGAAAAGCAGCACACAAACGGAGGAGGAGGAGTTGCCAAGCACTTGTAACAAGTAAAGGTGACTCAACATGATCGAGGCTGTTGGCTTCAGTCTTTAAGATGGCTACTGCGACCACCAGGATTATGGACTTCTTTACAGCCCAAACACAAGAGTTTGAATAGCGGCTGAGGGAGCGGCGGGCGATAGGTGGCAGAGGCAGGCACAGCAGCGTGAGGCTCAGCGTGTCACTGACTGTGGGGAGTGCGGAACTGGACGGAGCTCTTTTGGCAGCAGCGAGCAGGGGAGGCTCACCAACACTTTCTGTTTAGAAAATACAGAGTCAATAGTTTGTACGGAGAAGCTTTGTCCTGCCACGCTGCCCCTTGCCGGGGCCGAGCCGGCGGCACAACGCCGCCGGGCGGGATCGGGGCGGCCGCGGCGCGTGGAGGCCCCGCCAGGGAGCGCTGTGGGCGGAGGCGTGACCGGCCGGGAGCGGCGCTCGGCCCTGGGGTGGCCGCTGCCTTCCGCCCGCTGGTGTCCCCCGGCCGCGGTAGGAGCGGAGGAGGAGCGGCTCGGAGCGAGGAAGCGCCGCCAGAAGCCATGTCTGCGCCAGCCGGGCTGCCGCCGCGGCCCGCCGGTGCCGTCGCCGCTTACCCGGGCGGGCCCGGTGGCTCCCGGGAGGCCGCGGCCCCTCAGGGCGCTGCGCCGCGCTGCCAGAACGGTGAGCGGCCTGCGCGGGGCCTAGCGCGGCGGGCGGGGAGGGGCCCGCCGGGGGTAACGGGCTCCGCGGCTGCGGTGCTTGGGAAGGGGCCGGGCAGGCTGTGGGGCGGGCGGGCTCCGTCGGGCTGCTCGTCGGGGCCTGCAGTCGGGCGGGGCCGGGTCGGGCCGGGCCAAGCGCGTCCTTGCCGGTCTGGGGCCGGAACGCGGGGCGAACTTCGGAGGAAACGCGAAGTCTGCTGGGCTCGGGGAGCAGCGATGGGGAGGGCATTCGCTTCTTCTGCTCTTCTGGTTAAATATGTTTGAGTTCGTGGCGATTTTTTTTTAAGTCACTTATGTCATAATCCGGCTTTTCTTTTTGTGCATTGTTCTGCACAAGGTAGAATGCGGGGTAATGACCTACAAATTTTTTGCCTGTGAATATTGCTCGTGTCTGAAGGGTAGCTGGGTGATAGCTTTCTCAAGTAGGCTTTGAGTAACTTGGCAGATCAGGCAAAAGGCACTGTGATGAGTGATGAGAGGAAGGTAGTTAAATTGTACCCTTTAGGGAGAATCCGCTGCTATGGATGTATTCGCCAACCTTTAATATTGCAATGCTGAGACTTGTCAAAATCACATAGCAAACTCCATCCTGAATGGCTTTTAATGAAGGCACAACGTCGTCAGGACCCAGATACCTCATCAGCAGTAATGTGGAAGTGTGTTTCTCGGAAACTAACAGAAACCGGCTTTTGTTCACTCCCGTGTTTTTGGCCGAATGAAGCAGCAATTTTCTCTTATTAGTGCTTATTATTTTAACTAATCAGTTCCACGTTGTAGTCAGTATTCCTTATTTTAAACCTTGTGGTAGATGATTTTCTTCTGTCAGTCAAATAAACATTTTTGGCTTTTTAATTCTGAGAAGTTCATATTATTCAGTAATTGTCTTCTATCTTCATTGTGTAACTTGCTAACTACTCCTGTTACCTTTGGCTTCCATGTGAAGGTATTGTTCCATGATGTATATTTGATTTGCAGGCCAGACCTCTGAATTTGTCACTTCATGTATTTTAGCACCAGCAGCCTAAAGTTCCTAAATTAGTCTATGAGTGAAGTACTACTTTTCTGAAGTTATATAATGTAACACAAGACTTGAAGCTACTTTTTATAACTGTTATAGAAGGAATAGTGAGGGGGAATGGTAACAGAAAAAGATTGTGCTAGAACTTTCCATTCTATCAAATAGAAACTAAATTTCACAAAGATTGGCTTATGGAATTTAATGTTACATCAGTTAAATGTAAATTACTTCAGTGAATGTGGTTAGGTCTATATTGGCTGTAAAACGTGCTGTCGTGTGTCCTTGCACATATTTGGAGTTCTCTTTATGTTTTAATTTCAAAACACCTGGATTTTTTCAGGTTAAGCTTCCGAAGTTACTTGCATCTGATGGAAGCAGGGCTGATTTTTTGCAGAGAGAAGCTCATTGCATGGACAGCAATAGCAAAACAGATGTTCCACTTTGTCTTTAATAGGATTTACCCAATCTAGTAACCACATCTATTTGAGACCATTGGGGGCATTGGTTTTAACAGAACTTCAGGTTAAAAATGAAACAAACAAACAAAAAAACCTATACTCTCTCTCTCTCTCTCTCTCTCTCTCTATTTCTTCTCAGTGTTCTCAATTTGATTCTATTCTTAAATTCTGTGTTTAAAGAAGAAAGAGGATCTTGCTTGGCCTCTTGTTCTTCCGTCAGGGGCTTTAAGATGCAGTTCTTGTGAATGAAGTGTTACAGGGTCAGAATCAGTAGAGTAGTAGTTTTGCAGGTGGCTTTAAATATAACAGGATAATGACTCTGAATGCCAGCTTAAGAAAGTATTGCTTGTTAAATCAGTATTAAAAAACAATGGATTTTTGCCAGTAGCCATCGTTAATAGCTTACTGTATTGACATTTCTAATGCTGAGAGGATGGTTATGCAGAATTCCCTTGCTTCTCTAGAGGATCTTTGTTTAATATTATCTGTAAGTAGTTGGTTTAAAACAAACAAAAAAGTACAGTTGGTATCTCTGCTAGCATTTTGGGATTATCATTTTAATTATCAGGTCATTTAGTGTTGTTTTGCATCCCTCCTTAGGTCTTTTGGATAGTTGCAGTTATATTAGAAGAAGGGGATAAAGTTATGAAATTCCTGTATTTGTTAGGGAAACAGGAAGATGATGGATTCCATCAGTGAGCTGCTGTGAGAGCCCAGCAGGACTCAGTGTGCTGGGTGGTGTGCTGGCAGCGAAGGACAGGCAGCACAGTGCTGCCCCTTGTCCCTCCTGTAAGAGACACCCGAGGGAGCTGTGCTGCTTGCTCTCTGCAAGTGGGTAAAGAGATGCTAACAGTTGCAGGAAACTTGGCTAGAAAGGCAGCTTGAAGTACAGATTTGTCCACGGCAGGAGAGTTTCCCTGCTTGCTGTCACAGACACGGCACGTCAGCTGCACGCTTGCTGTGTGCAGGTAAGGCTTTCACCTCCTCATGCAGAATTTTCAGAAGGGAGTTGTCAGGTGTTTGGGGAGGAAGGCGCACTGCCTGAAGCAGCAGCACAAGGATGTGCAATTATCTGGGTTTCAAAATGACGCCAAAAATATACCCAGATTTCCCGTGTTGAAAGTGGCTCAATTATCTAGTCATCATTAAAAGCTTCAGCTACTAATTGCGCTACAGGTTACTTTCTGTTCATGTTCTTTATGATCAAATGAATATAAAGCTCATTTCAGATGATGGGGATGATCTTTCTTCTGTAGTTAAAAAAAAAACAACTTGCTTTCAGAGGCTAAGGGTTTTGAAATCCAAAGGATCATAGATGTGTCTTTCTCGAGTTTGTGGGATTTTCCTGTGTGCTCTTGTGTCATTTTAAACTTATAATAGTGCTTTCTGTTTACAAGCATGAATAAAGATGACTTGGGCATTCTATGGTGTAGAAACTGGTATTTTGTACTAATAATTCAATCGATCCATGTAGTCTGTATTTTTAAGCCAGAGCTAGAGACTGCAAGGCTTTGCAAGATGATTTGATATGCAACTGTTTCTTTAAAGTGAGGTGCTCCTAAGCCATTTTCTAAATTATACCTGCTCAGTTGGTTTATTCAGCATACCAGAACACGGTAAAACAAATGCACAGAATGTGCAGCTAGAACAGCTTTCTTTGCCACCTTAAATGCCGTATCTGCTGAAAGCAGTGAGCCTTCATGTAAGTTATTTGTGTATTTTTGAGTTTGCTTTGCTGCTCAGGTTCATGTAAGTGTAGCCTGTAGTTGTCAGTGGGTTACTAACTGGAAAATCATTCTCTCTAAATGAGGATAAACTACAGAACATTATCATGAAGTGGAAGCCACCTTATAACAGTGAGTCAGAAGCACACAATTACATACTCCTCAAAGCTGTTTGTCTTTTTATTATGTACTTTTTTAAAGCTCCAATGCTTTCTCCCCGAGGACCTTACTGTTTCTTTACCCGGCACTCTTACGTTATTGTTGTTTGTTAGCTTCTTCTACTCAGTTTGGCTTGTCATTTATGAAAAGGCATTTCTGATTTGATCAGAAAGTACTTCGGGATGGTGTGTTCCTTGCTTACAGGATTCTGTTAACAAATCATTATTACAGTTGCCCTGCAACGTAATCATTAAGCACCTGGATGTTACTTTGACACCGATGACTTCAAAACTTCATTCTTCCACAGAAGCATATTTGGCAGAAGTAATACTTGCGTATTGATGCAGTTAATATAAGAGGCAAATCAGAAATTAGCATTCTCTCATCTGCTGTTGAATTTGGATGGTGCATTTTCTCGCTGCATGTCACAGTTCACCAAATGCTGGGAAGTAACGTCACACAGCGTGATATAAGCAGCAGGGCGTGGTGGTTTTCAGATAGGAAATGATCCAGGGAAATGCAAGTGTGGTTACTAGAAAACAGAAGTTAGAGCTTGGGAAAAGAAATTGAGAAAGACTTTGATATTTACCATTGATCAATTTGAATAATAAGTAAATAACATTTGGACATACTTAACATTTGCTGTGTCAACGTGCACCCTTGCTGGATCGGTATATAATTAACCTCTAACACTGCAGAGCTGCTTGCTGGGACAGCTGAAGCTCTCTGATATCAACATCTCCCCCACCTGATATAAGTATCAGGCAGTAAACAGAAGTGCCTCATCGGATAATCTGTGGTTTCATAAAAATGATAGTTTCCATAAATACAAAAAAAAATACATTAAGGAAAAAAATAACTGCTCTGAAGCACTTTATCTTGGTCACCATATTGGGGATTTATTGAGATGAGTACCATGCTTTTCTATATTAGCATACACATTTGGCTGCAGCTTTTTGTTTTCCATAGCCAGTTTCTTGAAGGCATGTTGTTGTATTCAGATACTGAAATTTACTGTTTGCTGTTGCTCATTATTTACTTAATATTATCTTAAAATGATCAAAATACAAATGTGATGCCTAGGGGTCTTGAAGTGGAAGCATTTTTTTTATATATATATAATGGAAGATATCTATTTTTCTAGTACTTTTATGTATATACAAATGATTTTAAATGTGGTATTTTACATGCATTTTACTTGGTTCATTCATTTTGTTCTGCTGATGGACACTGATCTGAAGTGTAGGGAGAGAAAACAAGAAGAAACAAATTGCTTTTTAGCTACAGAAAGTACAGAGTACATTCACACTGCTATCAGATGCACCTTTAATGCATGAGATGCTTTCTCTTCGTTTCAGGTCCCGTGCAGAGTCAGATGCAGTTCCCCTCTGGCTATGGCTCGCATCCTCCGAACTACAGTGCACCCTCAGGACACTATTCCCAAGTGCCCAGTAAAGCTGTTTCATCACATTTGGATAATCAATATAGAGCCAGTTACCAATCTCCTTACTATTCAGCACCAGCACAAAATGTTATGACACCACCTGTGGGAACCAATGTGTTGAATACGCGGGAATCACAGCAGTTCTACAACAGTTCTACTCCTCCCCATACAGTGGGGTTGACTGAAGGACCCGCTCAAGGAGCAATACCATCTGGATCCTACGTGTATACAAGTGCTCAGCAGTCATATTCTGCATTTGGTGATCACTACAACACTTCAGTCAGCTCTTCAGTTGCATCTCAGGGATTTCCCCTTAATTCTGATCATTATGCCATGCCCGTGGTTTCTAGTGCCATGTATCCTAATGTTTCCTATCCTCCTGCAGCTACTAGCAGCATGTATGGGCAGGCATTTACCTCTCAGAGCCTTCCTGCAGCCGGACAGTTCAAAGAGACAAATACATTTTCTAGCCAGAGTACATCAGTACCTCATTCACTTCAACAGCACGTTCCTGTGGGATATAACTCTACATTATCAACTATTTCATCTGCTCAGTCCTTTCAGGACAACCTCAGCAAGAGTCTCACTGGATCTGTTGCTAAAGTAAACAACCAAGTAAACAGAGGTATGCTGTTATTTAAAGGATACACTTGGGAAACGTCAGAAATCCCATGCTTTTGTTGTTTTGTACTTGGTCATTCTGTGAAATTCTATATTATAATTTTGAATTCTATCCTTACAGATTCTGGAAGCTTTTCTCATTTGGTTACCACACTCCTCACAATAGCAGCTAATGCTATCACTGACATGCTTCTATTGAAAGATAAAGACACTACTTGGGGGAGTTTAAAGGTTATTTGTTGTTTATTTTCTAAGTAACTTAGAAGGGAAGTCTTTCTTGCTGTTTTGAAGGAAGATGCAATTTCTTAATTGCAAATACACTTTTTTCATTCGATGCCTAGAGATTTTTTTTTGATGTTATGACTTAAGTTTGTTCTTCAGCTTTTACCTAAGTGAACACATACACACACTCTCTTCAGACAGTTCAGAAACCTAAATGGGTTTGGGGCCAATTTGTTTATTTTTTTTTTCCAAGAAGTATGTGCATGTGACAGCTATTTAGGTAATTGTAGCTGATTTTATATTCTTTAATAAACAACAGTGTTATTTTAGCATTGCTGTAGCAGTAAAGAATGAGGTGGGGAGAGTGCCAGTTGAAGGCAAGTATGCTCAGTCCTTGCTGGTAGCTTCAGCTTCTGCTGCTTCATGACAAAGGTGACTACAAGTTCGTAGGGTAGGAAGAGTGGAAGGAGTTAGATGTGTGTAAGAAGGGCCTACATAGTGAGACATTTTGTTCTGTGTTTGTATTCTCTGAATAGTGTGTGGAAGAAAATTCTGATTGTCCTTCTATACTGGTTATGTTCTGACTTGTAAGCTGTGGAAGACTAATAGTTTTCTGATGAGGTGGGTATTAGTGAGCTGTAGAATGTTTCCTCTTTTACTCCAGATATTTCAGATTATAGTTAAGCATCAAAATTGTTTTTGGAGTGCTTGTAGCTGAGGCTTTCTAAGACCAAGGAACATGGTTTGGATGATGGTAAAGCTTCAAGTGGGAGCATCAGCTTAGCTTAAATCAGGTTCATCCGGTACACATCAGGGTTGACTTTAGTTTCAATGTTGTTTTGTTTTGTTTCCAAACTGCGGGTGGTATCCTTCACCTTAGTTTTGGGAGATGTGAGTTCTGTCTCCCTGTGGTACTCTGTGCATGTTTATTTAATATTTCAAAGCCAAAACAAAATACTGTTCCAAAAAAAAAAGAGAGAGGGAGAGAAAAAGAAGAGGGAGGGCTTTACAAAGCTACTGAAAATAATGGTGTTTAAAGGCTAAGCATAAAAAAAATGAATTATTTCAAGGACTTAAAGGTTTAAAAGTACAGCTGAAAATTGAATTATCTTCAGCATAGAACCAATGGCAGAACTTCACGGAATTCAGGTATCCTTCCAGGATACTGCAGTAGCTGTATGAAAATCATTTATTATTTGTTCAGTATCTTTACCAGAATAGTGAGATTTGCAGTAGTCTTTTGAAAACTCTCTGTTATACGTTCGCACTTTACAATTTAATTTACAGAATTTTTTCATTTAAATACTTATTAATTTGATTTCCTTTTTCTTTGAAGTCTATTATTTGTTCATAGCCTTTCTTTACAAAAGTAGGTGTATTATGGGTAAGACAGTGGAGCTAGCCAGACTGTGAAGAACAGTATGAACCATGGATAGCTTTCTTTCTGAGCCATTCAGGGTGGTTTAAGGGAGTGACTGAGATTACAGAATCACAGTATCCTTAAGAGTTGGAAGGAACCTTTAAAGGTCATTTAGTCCAACTCCTCTGCAGTGAGCAGGGACATATACAGCTAAATCAGGTTGCCCAGGACATGATCCAGACCTGCGTTGAAAGTCTCCAGGAACAGGGCATCAGCCACATCTCTGGGCAACCTGTTCCAGTGCCTCAACACCCTCACTGTGAAAGACTTTTTCCTTATATCCAACCTAAATCTACCCTCGTTAAGCAATATCAAGAAGTATTAGTAGCAATATGAAGCTTAAATTTCAAAGAGCTGATGGTAGAAGTCGTCGTTGCAACAGCATGTAATAGGTACATACTTTGCAGTTACAAAAATAAGCAGTAATTCACTGTTTGTTATGCTTGAGCAATATTGCTGTATTTGGTTTGTTTGCTGGATTGTGATCATAATTACATATGACACATTCATACTCTTTTTGAGCTTGTAAAGCTGCTGAGATAAGCATGCCCCTGCCTCTCTGCACAGCGAACTCTGTTGAGAAACTGATTTATTTGGAGCATAATTCCTTCTTTTCAGTCTGAACCATTTTTCAGGTTGAAACTCAACACAGAAGCGATTCTGTATTTGCTGACTGGGAAAGAGCAAGTAAAGGTAGCAACCAGTAGCAGACTGAAGGGAAAGCAATCTGGTTTACTGGTAACGTTGGCACGACCGGCTAAAATACTGTTCTTATAGCAGCTTTGGTGTAATTTCACAGTAATTTAAAAAATGAAACATGAACTAACATGGTCCCACACTTTCTGTGGTATCAATGCAAGTATTTGAGTGCATTATAAGTAGCTGTAGATGTTTCAGCAGACTGAGTTGTCACATATAATTCCATTGGATACAGATGTAATTCCAACTACCCAAGGAGGATTCGTGGCCTACCAGCCTCTCATTATTTAATTTTATGGAATGACATCAGTAACGAAATCAGAGCATTGGTTTTTTTGTTGTTGTTTTTATTGGTTTGCTGAGCCTTTTGTTTGTTGTTTTTAAAGTATAGAATTCAATATCTTTGGCTTAAAATATATTAAAAACACTAATAGGTTGCCAGGTTAATGGCAGGGACCAAACTCTCATTTGGTCTTGGCATAATTGAGTTGCTTTTTGGGGCACTGAAATGCTTTCTGAATTTCTTTGTGCAGTTTTATCGTAATGGGAGTACTTTTAAATAGAGAATTCAAAGTGTTGGCTGTCAAAAAAAGTTGAAACTTGAAAATGACTTGCCAGTTTTTGTGCATCTTTGGAATGAGTAAAACATGCTAGCAATCTGAGGAAATGATAAGCAGTTCATAAAAAGAAATTTTCTGGAGAACAGCAGGGAGGATGAAATATTCAGGGAGAAAACAATGACAGAAAACAGTTTCAGTCTCTTCTGTGCAAAATTGCTAAAAATATGCTGAAATTCCGGAGTGTTTGCTAAGACTGTTCACGTAAGTAAATTTTTATTACCCTCTCCTACTGCTAGTTGGAGTACCAAGAAGACTTTTTGTCATTGTAATTTTCAATTCTGTATTTCTGCAGAACATTATCGCTATAAATCTGTCTAGAGTAGTGCTATCCTATTTAAATAACACACTGTATTGCTCAGGGCTTTTGTCTTTCTAGGCCAGTAGCTTTCCTTATTGTTTTTCCAGCTTATCTCAGTTGAAATTCTGAATGTCTTGCTACTTTCCAGGCAGTGTGGATCTGAGTGTTTTGTCAGTCAGGATGCCCACATTTTACTGGAGTCTCCTCTGCTCCCATCATTGAGGGGAAAATTCAAGAGGGTGTATGGGATGGATTTCTTTGCTTTATGGATCTTTTCTGCTGTGCTGTAATCATGGGCAGGCAGCTTGATCTGGAGACACTTGAATTTCTTGATCTCATGCACGTCTTTCCCCTTATGTCAGATAGGGATCTAAAGTCCTTGCTGCCTCACTTCTGTAGGAATTTTATAATCCTGTATATGTAATCCTGTATAGATATAACACAGATGTTATAATCCTATATATATATATATATATATATATATATATATAACTGCAGCTGAGATGTGGAAAGTTATGGAGATAGGATGCTGCAAGGAGGTGGTAAGTCTCTCCATAGAAATTAAATGCTAAGTTGCAGGGGGAGGGGGACAATCAAGATCATGGCTGTAGCAGCTCAAAACAGATGGATCTCTAATCTCTTCTGAAAACTTAATGGTACTACTGTGGTAAACTTTTTCAACTGCTACTTTAGGTCTCAAGTCGGGAATAAAAACTTCTGGTGATACTGTATAGGAAAAATGACAGTTTACTTCTGCTTCACACATTTCCAAAGATTGTTTCTGTAGCATATCTTTTAGCTGTACATCTCTGTTGGTGCAGGGCTTTTTTAACACAAGAGTTGGTTACAAAATGATTTGGTAATTTTTAGTGCAGGGTATCCTCGTGGTTGAAAGGCATGAGTGAAATGTTGGAATGCATAAAGAAAGGCTTGTAGGGGAGGGGGGAGTACAGAGAATGTTGTCACTAAGATGGGGTTTTGTATCTATTGCAGCATAATGAATGTCTTCCTTGATGGGAATGTTGTATGGGCTAACCAGCATTGTCCTGGATAAGCTAATAGGAAACTTTAAGTGGGTGATCAGTCTAGCTTTGTCTCTGAAATGCAGTATGCCATCCTGAACTCATCAGTACTTGTGTTGCAAGACACAGTCTTGCTTACTAGTCAAGAAAAGGAGAATATTAGTAGAAAACATATCATAACTGCAGATTGTCTCATGATGAATTATCAATATATTTTTACAGATTAAGTTTGTTCACTTTTACATGTGGCTTCCCAAAGCTTTCCAGTCACCAAATAAAGCTTAACATGTAATTTCACAACTTCCATAAAGAGAGAAAAGTTACATTATTTTTTGCTCCAAGTTTAAAAACATTCTCTTACTGTAATGAGAGAGATGAATCCTATTCAGGTAAGGATCTACATCATTTTGGAGGAAGTTTTTGGATACCTTATGCTTAAAAATAGGAATCTAGTATCTGGCAGAGGAGTACTGAATCTTCGGCTAGTTCAAGCCTAAAGCAGTTTTGACTTTAAGCATGTGGCACTCTTAACACGTAGAGTGCTTTATGGCAGTGCTTGAAACTGTGAGCATTGCGTTATTGACTTGAAGTGTGGAAAGTACCAAAATGCCATGCAGAACGCTTACTGCTGCTAAAGCAAGGTAAGTATGCTAACATCACAGATCCTCCCAGGTCATCTCATTTATCTTGCTTGAGGAGGCTGTGTACCTACCAGGACATCATTTCTGCTGGCAGATGCTGGTGCTTCAGTGAGGGGTCCGTGAGGTATTCTGTGGAAATGTAGGTTACAGCAAGTACATTTTAATAGAAAATGCTGTGTGCATGTACTTTGGAGAAATGCATTTTAATCTAGATTTTGGTAATAGTTGCAAAAAAAGTAGTATATGCATTGCACGTTATATTTAAAAACTGCATTATAAATAAAAGTGCCATTAAGGTGGCAAAAAGTATGCTACCAATTTTGAAGATGAATAAGAAGAACAAGAGGGTCATTTGATACCTCTTTTGCACCTCTAAAGGAGGCAGGAGGCCTCAACTTCCCCATAAAGTCCTGTCAAATCTCAGCTCTTACTGAGGAAGAAGTGTAAGGTTGTATGTGCTGCACTGTTATTTGTACAGGGGAAGCAAAGCTAAAATTACACACGCATCATTCACTGAATTCTGTAATTTAAATTAATACTCTGAAAATGTAAGCATTTGAATTTTGTTTATGCTTAATTTCTGTTGCTGTGTTGAGTCACTGAGTTGGTCAAATCTTTTCTCCTACTCGTGTTTTTAACAGTTTGGTCTATCAGAAGTTTTTAACAAGTAATTGTTTTTAAAACGATATAATACAATGCTTTTGCCAATTTATAAACAAAGAGTACCTCTCTTTAACACGAACTTAATTGAACTTATATTGTCCTTATCTGATTGGAATTTCAACTGGGCTGTTAAATCTCTCAAGGTATTAATCTGACTTTTTTTAAAGCAGATTATATCTAGTCCAGATGTTTAAAACACATCAAAAGTTCTCTGGTGTACTCTGGGCTGATTGAAGCAGATTGCTTAGAAATGGGTTTTGTAGCTGGGTAACAAATTGCATGACACCTGGAGCCTGTGAGGGAGGCAGGATCGTGGTCACACACAGCTGACTTGCAAGTTTCCTGCTTGTGAGAGGGATAAGGGTAGGAAAATAGCCCTGCTATCCTCTTACCTAGGAAGAGGAACCTCTGAAAGCGGTACGTTTGGGAGTTGGAATTAAAATGCATTAATTTAGCTTCTACTTGATCTTGGTTGTGCTACCTTACATCTTCCTTTTTGTTGTTGGTTGTCAGAACAGTCTGTTCATTTTAATTGAGCTTTTTACATTACAGACCTTTCACATTAAAAAAGACGACCATCTTTTTCATAAATACTTGTGTGAAAGCATCTCCACTGGAACAGGTTGCCCAAGGAGGTTGTGGATGCTCCATCCCTGGATGCATACAAGGCCAGGCTGGATGTGGCTCTGGCAGCCTGATCTAATGGTTGGTGATTCTGCACATAGCAGGGGTGCTGAAACTAGATGATCATTATGGTCCTTTTCAACCCAGGCCATTCTGTGATTCTATGATCTCTCTGAAGTACTGTGTTGTTTCTGCGGTTGTGAAATCAACATTAGATATAATTGCATTGTGTATTTGCTTGTGTAAATACAAAAAACTCAGAAGTGTTCTTACTTTCTGCTGTTGTTTTCAGGCGGCATTGATTCTTCACAGCCTGTGCACTCTGTGAGCCAGAATGTTCAGCTTACCAAGCCTGGGTTTGGGGCACCTGCTTCCTCTGCTCTGATCTCCTCAGTGAGGACACCGGCTCCAGGTCTTTCTTCGCAGCCACGGTCCTCACCCTCCATTACGCAGTCACCGGACTCAGCCCTTCAGGAAGGTACTAAAAGGGAATGGGAAATTATAATACAGACCTCTACCCTGTTCCACATGTGGACGTGAATGCTGGAAGCTATATTGCTCTTCTGCATTTGTCTGACTAGAGGACTTCTCCCATCCTGTCAAGCTCCTTTAGTGTTCATGGCACTCTGGTTCTGTTTGTTTTTTACTTTTCTTTTCCCTCCTCTGTTTGATCTCCCCTGGTCATATATTGTTGCTGGCTTTGCCTGCCTTATTGGCACTCACATATCTCTTCCTTTCGAAGCACTTCACTTAGTTCCCTTAAGAAGTTGTTCACAATTGTGACATCTTAGAATGAGGGCTTAAAAGTATCTTTCCTAATCAATCTGTTGCAAAATCAGATATAAACTAGCAATGGTAGAGTTGTTTTCACAGTGGCTAGCTGCAAGCTCCCAGCTCCTGTGGAAAGCTATTGCAGGAGTTCCATGGGAGAACAGAGAGGCTTTTAAGTAAGCTTCTTCCTATTCTCATGTTGGTGACCTCTTGATAAAGAGTGGATCTTCAGCCTTCTGCCTTGCTAATGTAGCCGTGATATTTTGAGGTTGAATAAAGAGCCTGAAAGGCTGTTTAATATCTCTGTTCCTAGTATTTTTAATCTAATTCATTGCAGTGTTTTCTTTCTTGCTGTGTTTTCTTCTGGCAATTTCAGAATTTTAAATCTTTATGGAAAAATAACTTGGTGTGCAGTGTGCAGACACTGGTTTTAGTCAGAACAAGGTAATATAGCTAACCTTTAAAATAGTTCTCAAGACTGTAGTGTTTGGCAATCACAGTGTGCTTTTCATTTTTAACTTACAGAGTACTCTGATATCCATGTCTAAACTTCTCCTTTTCTTCCATTTCTTCCTTTTTTCCTATGGAGTAAGGACTGTAAAGAAATAATTTATGTGAAAAAGAGAGTCAACTCATGAAGATAATTATTCATTGCTACCAAGTGCTATGTACAGTCTACTGTTTTAAAGAAAATTATAAATCACATTCAGAGCTGCGCTTGATTCTTGCACAGTTCTATAGATTGCTTTGGTACTGGGTAGAATTTAGTTGTACTGCAGGTATGCAGCTAGAAAAAAACTCTGCATAACTTCCAAAGAGACAACATAACCCTGTTGCAGATGAGAAAAAGGACTTAGTTGTTTAATTTTGCTGGCCTTAATGTGTTATGTATATTTAGCACATTATCACTATATATATGTATACATTTTCTGCAGTGATTCCTAAATAATGTACCACATGTTCATGTGGAAATAAATACAGATGACTGTCATCACTGCTTAACTCTATACTAAATTCAAAATCATGTATGTAAGTAAAGGTTAGTGCAGTATGTAGCTGGATGAGCACTCTTCACAACCAATGCTGTGCATATATCAGGAATATGTAGCTAAGTCATCAGGTGCTTGCAATGAGCTAATTGTATTTACATTACTGTAATCCATAATTAATCTGTCTCTCATCAAATCTGAATTTCTACTTTTAGATGGTGATATTTTTATAAGCATTAGAAGACTTTAAGCTTATTTCAATTAGTTTCTGTTTTAGGAGTCTGAAATACATAATGTACTCTTGGAATACCTTTTTAGCACCAATTAAGTGTGATAACTTCTTTTGTAGAAATTAACCTACTGAAAAAATTGAACATATCTTCTGAATATTTCTCTGGGCTGTTAGAATTTCACATGTGTTTCTCATACAGTGACAAAATTAACTGATTTTTACCCTAACAGTACTGTTGTCTACATGGAAACCTTCTAGAAATATAATTTGCATTAGTTTTAGTCTGTTTCTTTGTTTTAAGCCCCTGTATAGGCATTCTTATGTAATTGTTTAGTTGGGTAAGTTCTTACAGGGGGAAAAAACACTTAAAATGTGTTAAAGCCTGTTTCATCTTAACTATCTATCCTGATGTAATGCAGGTAATCTGCTTGAAAATGGCATCCTAGTGATGGACTTTTGTGTGCCTGTGTCCTGCCTGGATGTTGTTTATGTACTCTTGTGTTGTTGAGAGGAACTGATAAGTAACTGAAAGTAATACAAAGCAAAGAAAAAGAGGAGAGTTCACTCCAGTAAAAATAACTATTTGCAATATTAAAGTGTTCTTATCCTCATAGCACGTGCTTTGAAAATACGAGGCTTATGCAACTGAAGACCTTTAAAATACAGTCTATTTTTGCATGTCCTTATTTCATTTTCATTTTTGGTGAGGCTTCTATTATGAAACTTAACCTACATAAGTGTACGCTTTATGTTTTAAAGTCTTCCATTATATGAGTGGTTGTTACTTAAAATATCTAGATAGTTGGTTTATTTCATAGACAAATGAGTTCTTAGTATAGTTTAGCACTTTCCTTCTTTTTTAAGCGAGGAATTTTTAAGACTGCAAGATTTCAACAAATTATTGGCTACTATAAATGGGACTAAGCAGAACAGGTTATCACATCATGATGAGTTATGATAATGCTTGAATTGCTGTGTTCAGCCACCCATGCCTGTCCTTCAGTTGCCTTCTCCCATGTGCTGGCCTACTGGTTGTGCCACTGGGCTGTGAACCAGAGTGAGGGGCTTCTGCATCCAAGGTTGACTTTTTAAATGAAGTTATTTTTCAACCAGATCAATGCATGGATGCATTTGTGTAGTTGAACAGCTGTGCTGGCAGAATGCAGCAGTGTCCTAAAGGCAGAAATTTGTTGCACTGCTGGCAACAGAAATAAAACCAAAAAAAAAATGTATCCAATCTGGTAAGAGTTAAGCCAGCCCTGTCTCCAGACTTCATAATGACCTCATGGTTTCTCATGACTAAATTACCGTCATTCACATATTTTCATTTATCTTCAGTATTCTTTCTGAACCACGTTGTCCTTGTGTATGTGACCACTGACTGCAAAAGGGACTGTTCTAGAAATAGGAATCTATTTACTTGGTTGTTTTTTTTTTTTTCCCAACACTTAATAAAGATTCCGAAGGGGGCATAGTAGAATGACTAATTCATTCCTTTCATTTGCCCATGCTTGGAATTTTTGCATTGATGTGCCCTTTTCAGGTAGATCTACTTTCTTTCTTCCTCCATCTGTGATATTTGTTAGGAATCTGTCTTTGCATTCACGGGCTGTGCTGAGCTTCTTTCACTGTGACCTCTGTTTCTGTTACACTTCATCTCTTGCTACTGCTCCCTGTTCTGATTTTTTATCTATTACTTGCATGTCGGTGATGTTAAGTTGATTTTTCTCCTTCATCATGACTTAATTGTTCTGTCTTATTCATCAGGAGTTCTCCTAGGCCTGAGAAAAAGATGCGGTCTCTTCAGCTGTAGTCTCTTTTGGGGAAGTTTTGTTTTGTTTTTGTATCCTTATCAAGTGCATCTGGTAGCCTTCACAGGAGACGGGAACATGAAGCAGCAGTGTTAACAGTACAGGGAAACTAAAACATTATACCTTGACTGTCTTCGTTGCTTCCTACTTATATGGAGGAAAAACTTGACTGGAGTTGTAAGAATGTTGATGTGCTAGATGAAGGGAGATAATGTCAATCACTTTGTGCACTAAACTCTGTGTGGAAGGTACAGCTTCCCAAGAATGCTGTGATACACCTTTGCTCTGTTTCCTTTTTACATCCACTGTGCTTAGATGCTCTTTGCTTTGACCCTGTTGTTTTTCTTAAGTGAAACTGAAGCAGTACTTTGAGACTGCTAACATGAGGAAAAAAAAAGCATGAAAATAACAGCATTTGTACTTAATATTTTACTCAAAATAAAGGTTAATGTAATAGATTTCAGTTTGCAGTTGGGATTAATAAATACCACGATGGTTTCAGGTTGTTTAATTTAGCCATGATACTTCTGCAGTGCTATTTAGTGTTAAGATAGAAGATGCACTAGTGTAATGGCGACACTGTTTCTATGGGGAGTAAAATCCCAAACTCCTGAGTTTTGAAGATTTAGATCTTGCTGTAGTGGTCCACCAGATTGCTGGGAGGAGAAATTACGTTTCTTCTTAGTATGTCTCTTTCTGACTGCAAGTGTATTTCAAAAACTGTCCTAACCCTGTCCCATGGCAAAGGAAATGTAAGAGCTCTTAGAAATGTTTAGACTTAATTAGTAACATTGTGTATTCATTATAAAATACTGCAATGTGCTTTACTCTTTTTGAAGCGATACGTGCATGTGCTGCTTTTGTGTGTTGTTCACATGTGTTTGTTCTGAATATTGTATGTGTATGGTTTGAAGTTGTCTATGAGTTGTCATCAGATCTTAAATGTGAATGGTAATTTTTAAGCATTTAAATATGGGTCTATAAGCTTGAATTTAGGCACCAATTCTGAAAGAACACAAAGTTTTCAGGTTTGCCTAGTTTAAATTTCACTGACTGTGTTGCTAAAGTGTACCTTTGTATTTTTATACATTGTAGCAGCAGTATGTTTCATTACTTTCTGACAGCTTTTAGGCTTCCAAAGTGATGCCTTCTGCCTTAAAGGGCAACTGTGCCAAGTAGAGGTTGAGTATCAATGCTTTTGTAACATAATTTAAAATTACTAGGGAAGGAAGGCATTTATATACAGATGTTGCTCTATGTAGGCATTCCAGGCCAAACTGATATTAACCATGTATACAGAAAGTCTATGTGTGTGTAATTTACACATACAGATGCAAAACTTTCTGCTAACCTCTGTGTTACTAATACCTCACTGGCTCACTAAAAACTACTTATGCTGTACATAGTTCATAGATCAACTGTGGGTCTAGTTCTCTAAATGGCATAGGGTTGTACATTCAACTGTTTGCATGTTGGGATTTTCTCTGGAATGGCTAATATCTCTCACTTTTATTGCAATGATTTGTGACTTTTGTTTCTCATCTTTCCTGTCTGTCTGATTCTTATGTTTGTGCTTTCCACTTCACAGGCATGCAGTATGGTGGATATGTTAATAATCAAGCTAGCTCTGCACCAACTCCCTTGTCATCAAGTTCAGATGATGAGGAAGAGGATGAGGAGGATGAGGAAGCAGGTTGGCTTTAGCTTTACACCAGTATCTTATTCTCTTCCTACTCAAGTTTTGTCCCGTATTTCCCTTCCCTGAAATTATTTTTCTTTCTTTAAGACAGAAAGTCACTTTGACTCAGCATGTATCAAGTTAACTAGGAACTTCCCAAATATTAAGTACTATTACAGACAAAAAGGAGTTTGGTAGTGGTCATCAAATGTTCTGTTTGTTTCTTTTCATATTAATATCAGTTGTTTAATGTGTCTCATTAAGTAACATTCACAGCTTAAAAGACTCACTGAGTTTTAGTATTTTTATTTGAAGTAGGTTTTAAATTACCAAGTGAAGATACGAACATATAGAACTCCAGATTGATAGTAGTTTGTTTTGCAAATAAAACAACTGCATGCTATTTTTATAATATTAAACAGCATTTACCTGGTTACCCATTCTGTGTATAGGAAAGCCTTACAATTAAGGTAGTAAAGTAAATATTGAAAGTTTTTAAGTTTGGGTTTTTTAAGACAGTATTTCATTTTTCTTTTTTTCCTCTTTTCTTACATCTCTGCAGCTCAGACCCATAGGGTTCAGTGTTAACCTGCTTGCTTTGTGACAACCTAAATGCATTTACTGTTCTTTAGGAAGCTGTTTGTCCTGCTTGATTGAAATATTAGGCTCCTGGCTGCATGGATTCTGTCTATATTTGTCAGAATTGACTGGTTTTCAAATTCAATGCTTCTTGTCACCTTAATTTCTTGAATGGCAATAATTTCTTCCAACTTACTCAAAGAAAAGTTTGCTTTGGCGGTTGTGAGGCAGATGCTGTTTGAACTCTGCTTTCTGAAGAATAGATTTTTTTTTTTTCATGCAGGGCTTTCTACTGAGTTTTTTGCAGAAAAGTATGTTTGCCTAATCTGTCCCCCAGAGCTTCTTTTAAAAGGCTGTGTCAAGATTCTTTTCATTGACCACAACCTTTTTTCCTTATTTTGTTCCCTAGACCCACTAGAGACTAAATTTTCTTATACTCCACCATCCTAATTTCTGAAGATCTGTACTTCCATTAAAGCCTGTAGTCTTTATCGTGTTTTCAAAATTCATATGCAAAAGAATGAAAGGGCATCCAGACTCAAAGCATAAGTTGCCTAACTAATAAATTTCCTGTTTTATGCCCTGTCAGCAGGAGTTAACGTATATCGTAACAGGTTTCTAGCTCAGGCTGTGCCAGTGTTTTATGAAAAACAGGTGTGTTGTACATCTCGTTGTCTGTGTTTATGTAGGTTCTCAAAGCTTTTTTGTACTTGGGCCTTTGACTATCTTGCTAACTGTGTGAAAGTTTAAGTTGTATTGATGCAAATAACTAGGTAGTCTTAAAAGCATGTTGCAAGTATCACTTCTGTCCAGATAGTGCCTATAATTATAATTTTTAAATTGTAAAACTTTCCCTTTTTCCTAGCGTTCTCTGGTCAGGTGCTTAAAGTACTAAAATAAATGAACAGCTGTTGGAGCTTATTTTAAGTATAGGGCAGCTATTTAATTTAGTGGAAGTTCTTATGTTTTTTACTGAGGGAAAATGGTGAAATTTTAGATGCATGTAGCCGCCTTGGAGTCCAAAGCTATTTCTGGTTTGCAGGGAACTGTACAACTCATTGTTTTTGTAGTAAACCACGTAGTCTCCAGTGGAGAGTGGGGGGAATAGTAATTCCTGTCCTCATGGGTACCCTGACTATTCTGAGAATGTGTTATAAAATGTCAGCAGTCTTAAGGAGGAAAATCCTTATGTGTAAGCACTTCAGTAAGTATATGGGGTACTCTGAAGGGAATTCATGTTCTTTTGTTAGGCAGACCGTTTGTGCTTCAGAGTATCTGAGGTCGTAGTTTAGCTAGAACATCTCTGTATGTCAAAAATGCTGCTTGTTCTTGTTGATGTTGTTTTCTTTTTGTAGAAATAGTACTAAGCGGCATTTTTATTTCCAGCATGCATTTGAAATATTTTCTTTTCTGTATTTGTCAGTGTGTTTTCTCTTGCCCGTTACAGCAGAACTTGGGAAGCATGTAATATATGTGTATATATATTTGTAACTCATTCTATCATTAATATCTTCCAAGGATAAAGAACAAATTCATTTTATGTGCAACTGTATTATAGATGGATTTCGTTTTGTGAGTACAGTTTATGTGGAGAAAAATGTCTAACGAGTGATACAGTGGTTAAATGGGAAATCTTGAACTAGTCTAACGTATTCAGAGTTGTGTGTATATCTTCTTGGTGTTCTTTTGAAATGCAGAGCAAACTCCTCGTCAGGTGAACAACAATTTACTTAAACTCTTAAGTGTTTATCTTGTTGACCTAGTAAAAGTGTATTTTGACTTCTTAATCATAGGACATAGAAAAGCTGTGCCATGCACAAAATAAGGAATCCAGTTTCCTTCAGGTTGTAGAACACAAAACAAACAACAAAACCAACAAAAACCCAACCATGTTGGTACATTGGTTCACTTTGGCCTGAAGTGGGGCTGGTGCGTGATCACTCTGAAGATGATGGGAGTCTTCTATTGTTTGGAGTTGTGAAGGAAATTGTGGCAGTCTGTTTTTAAAATGTTGTGCGTCACTTTGTTTCACGTAACCCAGAAAGAATCTATTGGAAAAATTTTTTTGGGTTTCACGAAACAACTTTTTTGCACTGTTTTTTTTTCCTACCGCGTATCTCTCTTTTGCCATTTGTTTTGCATTTGTTTCTGACAGTATGTTGATTGTTCATCGTTTCTTCCCTCTCCTTTTTGCAGTGGTAATAGCTTTCGAGTCATAAGGCTACAGTGTTTGTTGTTGTGTTGTGTGGTTGTTGGTCTTTCCTTTATAAATCTTCACGGTTCCTTACCAGAGTTTTTAGAAAAAAAAATTCTCAAAGATTTACCATCTGAGTCACTTCAGTTTTTGTTTTTGTTTTCTTTTCTAGCACTTGATAGTTCTTCTACTACTAGCAGTGCGTCTCCTGTTCTGAACAATTATGATGCCCTGGAAGGAGGTGGCTATCCAGGTGATGCATTTGTTGTCGCATATGAATTCTGAATTAAATTTGTTTAAATTTACTTAAGTGTCTACTGTCTGTGATTTATTTTTTTTATCTTTCTGATGTTGATTATTGTCAATCATTGAACAGGTGAGAGGAATTACCTTTCTCCTTTATTGGGACTGGGGTAGTCTTCAGAGAGATCAGGCCTTGCTTTTTCAGTCGCTTCTCACAGATTTAACGATGAAGTCTGAGTAATAACTAAGAAAAATTTCCCTATATCACAGGCCATACTTTCCATCGTATTACTGAGGGTAGTGCTGAAAGTATGCTCTCTGTGAAAGCTGTTATCTTTCTCTAAGTTATACTGTGTGCCTGATTGTGTTGGCTTAGTAGTTGATAATAGCTGACCTGCACCACTGAAGTTTTGAGAGACCAAAGATGGCAGTTAGCAGAGATGGTTGAATCAGGTTATTTTCTTTTTATTCTTCTACATGCAAAGAAAATTTGAAAAACATAGATGGTATGTTGCTTATTTTTATCTTTGCAAATATCATGAATGTCAGGTTTATATTGTATGATCTTACTAGTAGACTACCTCAGTCTTCAATCTGTCATTCTGGGAGCATGTGGCAAGGGTGCTTGTAGGTATGTTAGTCAATATTATGTTATATATTATTATATTACAAATAACAGATTAATTCTGGTGGTCTGACCATCTAAGAATGTCACAGTAGTTTGCTTAGTTTATGAGTTCTTGTGTAAAGCAAAATTTGTCAGGTAAAATCTTTATACTGCTCTCCCTGTATGGTCTATTCAGTGCAGTAAGGGCAGAAGAGGCATGACTGCAGGAGTATGAATTTTAATTTTTCCGGTAATGAGCAAGCATTTTGGTCCTGCTGAAGACTTATTCTGAAAACAGCTCACTCCTTTTGTTTTCCTCAAAGAGTAGCAGGATTAACTTCTTTTTATTTCTATTTTTACCTCACCCATCTGAACTGTATGAACCAAACCTAGTTTCTTAGAGGTTGTTGGTTTTTTTTGAGTGATTCACATGCCACTTTTCTCCAGATCTTATCAAGCCTAAGTTCTTCTGAATCTTATCTCATATTTGAAAGCATTGAATTCAAAAGAGTCACGATTTTTTTTTTTACAGCTGTTACGTTTTCTGTGGGTTGAGGACTGTGTTTTGCTTTCATTTTAACCTTCAACAATCGTGAGACAAAGCTCTGTTGCAGGAATAGACAGGAGAGACTTGGATTTCTTCAAGAAAAGCACTGTATCTATATATAGGGATTCATTCTTTCACTTCACCATTATAAGAGTATTTGTAAGCGGCTAGAGAAGAGACTAAGCATCAGTGGTAAATCCTGGAATATAAAATAGGTACAAGGGTGTATGAAGGTAGCTTTTGTTTTGTTGGTTTTTGTCCCCCTTTAATTGAAAAACTTGTCATTTTAAAAGCTATGGAGGTTTTTTGTTTGTTTTGTAGAATGGCATCTAGAAGTTTTGGGTAGTAGATACACAGGTCTATGGTCATCTTCCCTTGTATAACTCCTTTTCGACATCAGCTGCAGTAGATGTAGTTGCTAATGGATTATTTATGTGATCAGTGCAGATAAAAATCTTGGTAGATAAGGCAAAAATTATAAATGGGAAAAGTGTTGCTTGTTAAAATGCATTCAGGAGTTGATGTTTTAACTAAGAAATTGAAATTCTATTAGATATCTGAGGGATATTTTTGTCCTTCCAGAGACACGCTCTGTGACCAACAGCCCAGTTCCTACTCCACCAGCCCCTCAAACATCCAAAACTTCTAAGCCCTTTGGTTATGGATATCCAGCACTGCAGCCTGCCTACCAAAATACAGCACCACCTACTCCCGTGCAGGCCACTAATCCAAGCCACCATCCTGGGTTTCAGCACTATCCACAGGTTTGTATTTTCATTTTGAAAGTTATTCGATGTAAGAAGTCTTTTCTGTATATTTCTTTTTAACATTTTATGTTTATAATTTGTGAACAAGAAAATGCTGAGTGTCATGCTGATCTCCTAGCTGTGACTTTCTTGACAGGCTTTTGAGCTGAAATTTGAAGTGTTTGGCCAAACAATTAAGCATAACCAGTCCGCTTTTATTAATTAATCCAGTTATTAATAGCAGCTACAATTTTAAGGTTTATTGTTCTAAAGATCTATACTTCATTGATGGAAACAATAAGGAAGGTCCGCTTATGCCAGTGAACCATCTTACAAGTAAGATGTGGCCTGGAGTGCAGATGAAAGAGCTCCTGCAAACTGGGGTGCATGATGTGGCTGACTGCCTGCTTCTGTGCTGCTCTCCCAGTACCAGAGAGCACCAAACACCCAAACAGTTGTGTACGCGGTTCCTATTAGCAGTGCAAAGAAGTGTGTGTGAAGGCATGTGGAAAACCAAACCTACTGGTCTGTATATGCTGCTTTTTCTGTAATAATGCTCAGCAAGCAAATGTCACCAAAGCTACTGTTGTCAGTGATCAGCATTCCTTGTTGAGCTAAGCATAGTACCTTAGGGAAGCATGTAGTAGCCACAAGTGAGGCCTCTCATTGTTACAAAGGTGGTGTAAAATATGATATATAGGGAAAATGCTTATTTTTTTAATTGAAAAAGATCACTATTCAATATAGCTTTGTCTACGTATTTTTATTTTTTTGTGATTTTTAGGAAAATCAGATGCCAGTAATTTGAGTACTGCGATTATCAATTTAGAAAATCTATGGCTTAGTGATCTCTTTCAAAAGTGTTAATCATTTTCATTATGATAGCTTAGTTTTAATTCAGATGTCTTATGTAATGAATCTGAAGTTGTTTTAAATTAAAAACGCAAGGCTTATCCTAGTTGTGACTTCCTAAGCTTGCAAGAACACTGTAATGTCCTTTCATAAAAGTGGTAAGGCACATTATAAAATCCTAGACTTCTCTTTCTTTGAGGAGACATAAGGAAAGGAGAGCATCTGATATATGACTGGAGACTGAATTTAAGATGTTGTATAGTGAAGGGAGAGCTAGGTTCTTTTCAAGAGCACACAGTAAAAGGATAAAAAGTTGCTGGGTGCAGGAGGGGAAATTCCAGTTGTATATATATAGTGAAAATTCTTCAGAAAGAGATTGGGGAAGCGTTAGAACAGGTTGTGCTTTGAAGCCTTCCATACCTGGGCACTTTGCAAATTTACTTGGCTAAAGCTGTGAACATTCTTGTTAGCCCTGCTTGATCAGAGAGTTTTGAACTGTCAGACCTGAGGTGCCTTCCAACCTAACCTTTTCTCCTCTTCTGTGGTGATTACTATATTTAAAAATAAATATGCTTATATATGTTTTAAATGTTTTTCTTTAATTTGGAAGAATTTCACTGCTATCTTCAAAGAGGGGAAAAAATCTCCTCAGTCTTTCTAGTTAGGTGCTTCTCCTTATGCCTGGAAAGCTTAAAGGATTCTACGTGATTTCCAGTGACAGTTTGTGTATTGCATTTGAATTTGGTCCTGTAAAACATATTTTAAATCACCGCTGTTAAAGTATATTCTTGTTTGTTTGGTTTTGTTATTATAACTACTGTGGTATCCTTTCTAATAGAGCTCTGGAAGAATTAGAATTACAAGAAGTTTTAAGATAGTTATATAAACATGACTGTGTTTATCGGTCTGCAATGCTCTTGGGGCATTTTGTTTTTTTCTTTTTTTCAGCAATATCCAGGTGTGAACCAGCTGTCCTCTTCCTTAGGAGGGTTAAGTCTGCAGCATTCTCAGCAGCCAGAAGGTCTGAGACCCGTAAACCTTACACAAGATCGAAACATTTTACCTGTGTCTTCAGTTCCAGCTCCTGTGCCGAACTTGAATTCTGATCTTAGGAAATTAAACTGCAGTCCGGAGTAAGTATACGATGTCTAAAAGAGTGTGTTACATGCTTCAGTGATGGCTTGTATTTTTTGATGTTATAAATAATTATAAGCAGGCTACTATTTTGAAGTTTTTGTAATAGTATAATCCCCTTCACTTGAGAATAAGTTTATCCTCTGCATCCTTATGCAAAACTTGAAGTTATCCTGCCATCAGAATGCTGTATATGCAGTATGAGTATAGCTTACTTCTTAAAACATGAAGAAACCTGCTGCATCTTTGCCTTGTGTTATCCATCTTAAAATAAATAAAAGAATGCATATTTAAACACCTTGACATCACGCAGTTTCATTTCATGGAATACTTTTGTAATATCGCATAGGATTTTTTCCAGAAAATGGTGATGATCATACCTTAATATACTAAATAAACTGTGAGTATGTTCAACCATTGCAATGGTTGAATATAATCACAATCGTACAATTACGATGAATACTTTTACCTCCAATTAACATCCATCTGCTACTTCAAGTCAGGTGCAGCTCAGTATAGTGAAAATTGCTTTCCCCCCCAAACACCTTAATTCTAATTGGAAAAAGATATATATTCGTTGCTCCAGATTAACTCATATGACTGCCCTACTGGCAATGCATGGTCCCACCAGAACAGGTCAGAACGAGGATCTCAAAATCAGTCTAGGCATGGAACACTGTACAGTGCTGTTGATGCTTAGGTTTCTTTAGTACTACTTCTAATTTGAAATCAGTCCTGTACTTTGCATTGAATGAATAAAAAAGGTTTTGATTGTCTCAGTATTTTAGATACTCTTCTGCTGGTTTCTTACATAAATTTTGCTTTCTTGGACTAGTGAATGCTGGATTCCTTCTTTAGTTCCCTCATTAAAACAAAATAAGATCTTGAGAATGAATAAAACCTGTCACTTAAATTGAACATTGTATTTAAAGCAATTCTTTCTTTGTTTCAAGTTTGTTTTGCTGTATATGTGTTACTGAACTACTTAAGTGATGCACGGGAGTCTTTGTCAATTCTTCTGAACGTTTTTTTAAATCCTGTTCCATTACTCTTTAAATCAGCTTTGTAAAATATAGGTTTTCTTAAATTTCAGAGTTCTTTAAAATCAGGAGTTAACACAGTGTTTTTAGCATCTTTAAAAAAATTCATTTTCAATGAGATGCTTTTATTTCTTTTCAGTTCATTTCGATGTACACTGACAAATATTCCACAGACACAGGCTTTGTTAAATAAAGCTAAACTTCCTTTGGGTTTGCTGCTACATCCCTTCAGAGACTTAACGGTAAAGTAGCTTACTTTTTCATATGTATATTTAATACATTTTAATATCCTTTCTGGATCAGACAGAATAAGATAATGACCTATAATTGCTAAATTTAACAGAAGTTGTAAAAAAAAAAAAAAAAAAAAAAGTTTGGGAATTAAAAGAGAGGGAATTTAAACCTTGAAATTGATATGGGAAAATCTTGGGACTTACCTTCATTTTTTTTTTCCTTATTGTTGAAATGGCAAACAAAGCTTTGTTTGCCAGTGGTTTTCTGGAGCTCTGGACTGAAGTTTTGAGTGTGAGGGGTCAAAACTATAGGACACTTTTTGAGAAGGTGTTTACTGTGCTTTCTTGAAAGGTAATGCTAACATTACAGCATTTACCATGCCAGTAATACAGGCAATTGATGCTACACACAGTTTAATTATGTAAAAAGGTTGATAACTTATCTGATACGGCCTTTTTTTTATTCCTGTGAGTTCTTTGACATGTAAGGTTTGCTGTATTAGCATCTGTAGTCACAAATTTGTCCTGTAATAGCTAATCTTGCTGTAGCGGCCATATTATTGTAACTGACTAATTTTATTTAAACTAGTATAGCACCTAAGATTAATGAGTTTGGGTTAAGATAATCGGAATTATTACTTCTACTGATTTTTAAAGAGATTTTTTAATAGGCATTGTTACACACTGAAAATGGTCTAGAAAAGATAATGAAAGATGATAGAATGTCTCGGCTTTTGAAGCTTTTATACACTGTGCTGCACGATAATGGTCTTCATAAAATGTACTATCTACCTTTGTAACAACTTTCTATTCTTTCTTTTTAGCAATTACCAGTGATAACATCAAGCACAATAGTGAGATGCAGGTCCTGCAGAACATACATCAACCCTTTTGTTTCTTTCATTGATCAAAGGAGGTGGAAATGCAATTTATGCTATAGAGTTAATGATGGTAAGTTTTCTAACAGAAGAATCTTGCATTAATATATTTCTAGTATTTGCATTGTATCACTCCGTGGGTACTCTTAAGTAGTTTAAAATGATGGTAATCTTAAGATGTTTTTTTAAATATCTAGATTTTGTCAGATATTGTGCATTTCCTAAGAAAAAATCATTTTGCAATTCTGTGGGAGACTGAGGATGTAATCAAATTACCCCGACTTACTTGTGTAATAAAATCAATTTACTCCACCAACTGCCATTGTAATATGCAACTGGAAGAATGATGACAGCTAAATGCTGTGTGCAATCTAAGCCAGATATTATGGTGAGCAATAGAGATTGAAGCTTGTTGTGCAAGGCTCCATTTGCATTTCTTCTGATAACGTTTGGGTTATGTCACTGTTGAAAAAAAAACTTCTTTCATTTCTAGTTATTTAATTTGGTGTTGTATGGGATGGTTTTTGTCATATATCCTTCATGTGAATATTTTTTCTGTTAATAATTGAAATGTCTGTGTTCATTTCAATGATTGTTCGTATTTGCTAGAAAGTGTATAAATTCTGGAAACTTTTTTTTTCTTAGTTCCTGAAGAATTTATGTATAATCCTCTGACACGATCTTATGGAGAGCCGCACAAACGGCCAGAGGTCCAAAATTCTACAGTGGAATTCATTGCTTCCTCTGACTATATGGTAATAAATAAATTTTTGTGGTGAGCTTCCACAAAATTGCATATTGATATAAATGCACTTGAAGTTAACGTTGAACCTGACATGTTGCTCAGGTGGTATGTAGTAATTTTCCTATGAAGGTACTCCAAGACCAGAGAACACTTAAAGCTCATATTTATTTTGAGTATATGTATATATTCAATCCAGTGCAGTTTAATGTTGCATATTCTGTTTTGATTGTGGTGTGGTGTAGTTTCTGGATTTCTCCCTTTTTGTGAAGAGGTTTTGAAAAGCTGGTAGTGAAATAACAAGAGAGCTGCATTGAAATTATTGTTATGTTTCTAACCAGTAATCAACTTATGATTGCTGTAATAGAAGTCTTGTCTCCAAGAATGATAAACAAAGCTTGGAAATTGGCCCTGTTCATAATGACAGCATTAACTGCAGCAAAAGTAAATTGCACTTTTGAAATAGAATTGGAGCACTGTAGCCAAGATGTTTGGAAATGAATAAATGTAGCTTGCTATGTAGTTGTCAGTAGACTATTTTTAGCACAGAATAATGTATTGTGTTGTCCGCATTCTGAAAGACCAGTGATGTTTAGAAGAGTAAATTCTGTATCTGGAAAAAAACTTGACACTTGAGTTTAGTGTTGGAAGGACAGTCTAACAAATGGGATTTTTGCTCTGAAACGTCATATTGTGTACTTAGTGCAAATAAGGAGTGTTAACCACTGGTAACTGTATAAAAAAATTATTTGCCTGGCTGTTAGTTAATTTTATTCTTTGGTATGATGTGTAGCTTGCATTATTCTAAATATTCCCCTTGTCACCTTTTTATTGACTGAAGTTCTTTAACATTTCTTTAACTATGATTTTTGATTTTTTTGTTTGTTTGTTTTTTTGTTTTTCTGTTTTTTACTTTGTAGCTTCGTCCTCCTCAGCCTGCGGTGTATTTATTTGTTTTAGATGTCTCTCATAATGCAGTGGATGCTGGATATTTGACAATAGTCTGCAATTCATTGCTGGAAAACCTAGACAAGTAAGAATATAAATAATCTTTTAAAATCAGCTAATAAGTTATTATGAACAGTAGTAACTTACAGTTTTGAAGAAAACTTGTGTGTGATGTTTAAATGAGCTGTCCCTCAGGGACAGAAGTTCACGAGATTCTGAAATAAGATCCTGAGATGAAACATTCATGTCTTAAAAACAAGAACAGCAATAATAAAAATAAAATAAAACACCCCAACTGAGAAATGTCTTCCCGTTTTGTGGTTAAAGGTGGATCTGTGAAGAATATGGAGCTGTAATTTCTAAGAATATGTACAAAGATCTAAAGTGCTCTGTTATTCTTCAGAACAACAGAAATAATTAAATGACAGAGATTGACCAGCCTTTATGTGCTGAATCAGCTGAGGTGCTGTATAATGGAATGCTGTAATGGCTAGTGTGACACTGCCTAGTTGGACTGTACAGTCAGTTGGGGTTTTTAGATCAGTTAGCTGTGTCTACCTGTGCTACCTTCTGTACTTCCCTCATTTTTGCACTGGAACAACATCTGGAATTTTTGTTGGTGCTTTTTGTGGGAAAACCAACAAAATCCACTGTGCTCATACCTTTCAAAAACTGTTATGGAAGCCTTTCTTTGCAAATTCTTTTCCACAGTGATTTATTAGGAAACTTAAAATTTTCCTTTTTGATAAAGACACCAACATGTACATAAAATTCTTCACTTACAAATACTGTATTTGTCCTTGTTCAGAGTTGCTTTTTTAGGAAAAATCATAAAATCCCGTGTGTTTATAATGCCGTATGTAAGAATATGGTCCATGGGATAAATATATATCTTGAGCTGAAGAGATTGGATTTTAATTTAGAGGTATTCTGTCACTACTTAAGCAAATAGAGGTTTTCTCTAGGTTTTCTTTTTCATTAAGGTTACAAAAGAGCACTAAGATCATCTGGTCCAGCCGAGAGCAGAATGCATTTTTTTTCTGTAGAACAATTGAGAAGACTACCTTCTTTTATGTGCCAGTGTAATGCATGAACCACCTGTTCAGAAAATACTGAAGAAGTATTACTTGTGTTTATTTTTCAGATTTTATTCTCTCACTCTCCTTTTCTGTTCCCTTTTCACCTTAGTAAGTGAACTGATTAACATTAGCAAAAGCTGTATATATGTATGTCCTTTATGAGTGAGAGATGTAGAGCCTAATAGTTGTGTTTTTCTTCTGCTAATGCTTAGGCTGCCTGGAGACTCAAGAACAAGAATAGGATTCATAACATTTGACAGCACTGTTCAGTTTTACAACTTGCAAGAAGGTTTATCTCAACCTCAGATGCTGATTGTTTCAGATATTGATGGTAAGTAACAAGAAAGCAGAGACATTTTTTAGAAGCTACTTTTTACTTTCTCCCTCTAGCGGAAAGATTTGAGTCTCTTGAGTATTTCAGTATTAGGTGAATTTTATTAAATTTGTAGGGAATATATTTTTGAAAAATAATCATATGCTATCTACTGAATAGTTGGTGCTTAAAAAGTGAAAATCAAATATTAATTTTGCTTTGAATAAAGCAAGCTTTGTAAAGATTACTTATCTCTCAGAAAAGTAGATCTTATTTGGTGGCAGTTACAGCAGTGAGCAATGAAATGTTTTGTTCTATCTTAATGTTATTTTTTCTTTATTAACTTTTTTCCCCTACAGATATTTTCCTACCTACACCAGATGGCTTACTAGTAAACCTCCATGAAAGCAAAGAGGTATGGTTACTCCAAATTAGCTCATCACAGTTAAGCAGTTAAATATTCAAAATAAAAGTTCCTTTTAAACTTTGAATTCAAGACTATCTGCATAATGTGTAAATGTAATGTTACTTTCTAGTTATAAAAAATTTTACTCTTTGTTTGGCATGTCATTTTTTAAAGTTACAATTTTGTTTTCCCCTATCGGAGCTAAGCTAAGCTATTTGGTATTAATTGTTATGGCAATACAAGTTTTTAGAAATAGCAGAAAATCTGAAGCTTGCAAATCTCATAAACAGCTTTTAATATGTTTTGCAGCTAATAAAAGATCTGTTGAATGCATTACCAAATATGTTCACTAATACAAGAGAAACGCACAGCGCCCTGGGCTCCGCTCTTCAGGCTGCATTTAAACTGATGTCTCCAACGGGAGGTCGGATATCTGTTTTTCAAACTCAGTTACCATCTTTGGGTGCAGGGCTGTTGCATTCCAGAGAAGATCCCAATCAAAGGTCAAGCACAAAGGTATAAAAACGTAGTTATACATCTCAGGAGTCTAGTGACTGGATGTGTCTTTCTGTCTTGCGTAGCTTGCAGACCATTATTACAGTTCACTAAATTTTACATGCACATAGTTAATGAGTATGTATAGTCACTAATTTAAGTATGCATTTGTGGTATTGTGCATGATTTGGTCTATAACTTTTCTTGATAAGGAACGGAAACTGTGTATCTTCTCACTCCATTTATTATCAGCTTGGGCTTTGGATATACATAACGGGAATGTATTGACCTGTACACTTTAAACATGATTTCTTACTGTATATACAAGGCCAATAACAATATCTAGTATATGTGTAATTATATTAACTTTTATTTGCACTGGTATGTAAACTTCTCTAAAAGGATTATAACTGCTTATGAAGATGAACTAAAGTAACATGCAACATAAAAATTTATTTAAAAAGCCTATGAAGAGTTGCTTACAGGTAACTTTTGCTATTGAACAGTATGTATTCTGTTCCTTTATGTCTTAAGGGAGCACAATCGGTGTTCTAACTCTTTCCTGTTTAACTTTTTCACCAAAGGTGGTCCAGCATCTTGGTCCAGCGACAGATTTCTATAAAAAGTTGGCATTGGACTGCTCAGGCCAGCAGACTGCTGTGGATTTATTTCTCTTAAGTTCACAATATTCTGATCTAGCTTCCCTTGGTAAGGAATACCTAATAGATGTATTTATTCTTTCCACAGTGTTTGTCTCAGAAAGCACAGGCTACTTAAGGAATTCCTGAACTGCGTCACTCATTTTGCACTTCTGTAAGTGCAGCTAATGTTGTGGAGGCATAGACTTTGAAGTTGATATCAGTAAGGAACAGGAGTATTGGATTAGTGATATCAAAGACAATTTATTCTGAGATCTCGGGTTTAAACTAGAAACTACTCTTCTACTCAAAAACAAAACAGTCCGGTGGCAGGAAATGAATGAGGTTTAATCAGAGGGGAGAACTGGGAGCTGTTCTCACCTTTCAGCGTTAAACCAAAATTTGTCTCTGTATACACCTTTGTTTGATAGTGCAGGCAATTTGTACGTGTCTTAGTTGCTGAAGGTACTTTGAAGTGTTGAAGTAAATGTATAATTAGGTCACTGCATGTTGAAGTGACTTATTACTGTCTTCAGTGAACTGAGTCACAGACAGTTCTTGTTGTACAGACGTAGTTCAAATCAGGACAAAGGTCAATATAGGTGTGGCTTGAAAACATTGTATGCAGTTTTTGTATTTACCTCATGGTTAATCTATTAACCATATATTTTTGTCCTTCACAGCTTGCATGTCCAAGTATTCTGCGGGATGCATCTATTATTATCCATCTTTCCACCATAGCCATAATCCTGCTCAGGCTGAGAAGCTGCAAAAAGACCTTAAAAGATACCTTACCAGGAAGATAGGATTTGAGGCGGTTATGCGCATAAGATGTACAAAAGGTATATTACAATACTGTTGTATGTGAGAAAGTTGATGTAAACATTTTAACTGTTATCTTGAATGTGCTTATCCTTCACTGAAGAAGGAGATATTTTCAACTTTTACAACAGCTGTTACATTAGCATTTTCCATTTGGATGACAGAGGCTTTTTTTGTGTGTATTCTTTGTATAATTAAGATTGCACCATTTCAATTTCAACTTAGTTGAAATGTGTAGTGTAAGAGCAGTAATCAATTTGGAGTGTTGAGGATTGAACATGAAGTCTACAGGATCACTCTGAAAGGTCTAGTGATTCACGTAATGATTGATTCTGCTTAATATTTGGGGTAAATGTTTTTAGTATATATTTCCATATTTTTAAAGTTTGAGAACTGTGGGCTTTAAATATTTACCAGAATTTTTCACACTGCTTAACCGTACTGTCTGAATTATTTGATCTACTTCTAGGTCTTTCAATACACACTTTTCATGGAAACTTTTTTGTCCGATCTACTGACTTATTGTCTCTCGCCAATGTCAATCCTGATGCTGGGTTTGCAGTACAAATGTCCATTGAGGAGAGTCTGACTGACACATCTTTAGCTTGTTTTCAAACAGCTCTTTTGTATACTTCCAGCAAAGGTAAAGAGATTCAAATGAATTGGCCGCTGTTTGTGCTTGTTTTGTTTTTACCGTAATGTTTGTATAGCTAGTTCCACAGTTCTTTGTTTATCTTCATAGCCAAGGGGAATCTTGTCAAAGTTAGGGAGCCTGCTTGGCAGTTAGTCACATTCAGTAAATCATCACAAGCACTATTTTGATGGAGATATGTAAAACAGAGATAAATTACCTAAAGTAATCTTTCTTAACAACTTTATTTAAAAGGCATACCGTTGTTTTAAGCAGTAATGTGTTTGACATTTCGTGCAGAGTCAGAGTTAGGAGGGCAATGAACTTGAGCCAGTTTCTAATATTTTGAATAGGCATAAAGCATAGCAGCCACTTTCTGTTGTGGGAGACATCTTTCTAAAATTTTGGAAAAGAAAGCTACATACTTCATCTGTAGGATCAAAACACCTACTGTGGACACTATAAACTGCTTTGTTATGAACCTGTGTTTACTCATAGGTTGAATACTTAGAGCATTTCTGAATTAAAGACAGGGATAGGAGATGATGATACAGCAAATTCCTGGCTGATGCATTTTTTTACAAAGAGCATGTATCTTGGATGAGAGGAGATTTGCTGTATCATCTGCTACCAATAGATATGTCATGATTCCTACTTTTTTTTTGTAGGTGAACGTCGAATTCGAGTGCACACTCTTTGCTTGCCTGTAGTAAATTCACTGGCTGACGTGTATGCAGGAGCTGATGTACAAGCAGTTGTATGCCTCTTAGCAAACATGGGTGAGTACAGGTCAGAAAGATTAAAATATCTTTTCTTATGTTCTGTTTAAATAAAGTAGTGAATGAAGCCTGGCTGTTCCTTTTTCCTGTTTGTTTTCATTTACTTAAAAAAGAAAGGAACAGGAAGAGAGTACTTCTGACATTCTCTTCTCTGTACTAGTTTTCTATCATTGCTGGATTGAGGAGTCTTGCTTATCTGCCGCTTGCTAGTCACGAGTAGCTGTTTCATAGGTTGATCTCTGCAACAGAATGTGTACAGCTCTGTGCAGGATTCTAGTGTATGGCACATAAATTAGAAAAAATGAATAGTACTTCCATATGTTCTCAAAAATGTGCATTCAGTCCAGCAGGTGGCTTCCTCCAACCAAAAGATTTGTAGCCCTTTCTTAGCAGAGAAAAGTGAAACTTAAGTTGCCCTATCTATTGTGCCATTGAAGTGATGGGAGAAAGTGTATTTGTATACCACAGATTAAATATGTTGTTAGAACTTCTTAAGGATGGGAACGAGGAAGTACAGACCAGCATAGTGCATTTTTTTTTTCATTTGAGCATCATGAAAGGGAGTTTCTGTATGGAAAATAGAACGAACAAATTAAACTAGTAACTTCTTTTATCCTTCTATTCAACAGCTGTGGATCGCTCAGTTTCATCTAGTCTTCCAGATGCAAGAGATGCCTTAGTTAATGCTGTGGTAGACTCTTTGTCAGCATATATGTCAACTGCCTCAAACCTGCAGCAGTCTATGCTGATAGCACCAAATTCCCTCAAGTTGTTTCCACTCTATGTTTTGGCTCTTCTCAAACAAGTATGTATAAGCTAGTGCTATTGATGTTTGATTCATGGTTCAATTTGAGTAATTTTTCACCTAGATCAAGCAGTGTCCGTTTTATGCTATAATTATCCAAAACTTTAAATTATTAGTGCCAGAACAGGTTTTTGTTTTACTTGATTTTGTAGTTTTTAATATATATATATATTTTACTGTGGCTATATGTAGTATATAAAAAATATTTAGTAACAGTAACTCTCAGGTTTTTGGCAACTGATTAATGGTGCCCAAGGGGATTGTTGTAAGCCATTTACTAGTAATTCATTTTATTTTATGGAGAAGAAAACCAATAGTTTTCGGTGCATATTCTTTGTACTTTCAGGTACCGAGAAGGAAAATTAGTTACAGAAGCAAAAGGGAATATTTTAAAGTTATTTTAAAAATAATTACTACTTTTTTTTTTTTTTTTTTTAAGAAATATCTTCGTTTTTTTGTTACAAAATTCATTACTTGCATATAATGAGAGTTTACCGCAGGGTTTTATCTCCAATAAATCTCTTAGCTTTAAGAATGTTGTTTGATAGCTGAGTGTTCGTTCTTATTACGAAGAAAGCTTTATGTAAGTTCAGTTGGAAATCTGATTGTAATCATTTTTCTTTGATGTAGTGATGATTTAGTGACTAATATACTGATGAGGACCATTTACATCAGTGAGAGTGGGGGGAAAAAAACGACCATTTAGTATCAGAAGAATTCATGTAGAAGACAGATTAGAAGTAAAAGGGGCTGTGGAAATAATTAGTTCAGCACAGTTGTATAATTATCTGCGTTAACAATAGTAAAAAAGCCCGAAATAGAGGAAAAATGAAACTGGAAGAAAAAAGATGACTGGCATGCATAGCTTCAGTAGAGAAGTGAATTTGTATTTTGATTATAGGAATATTGTTTTCCATAGAGTCAGGTGCTTTCTTCATTGTGTTATTTCTCACAGCAGTAGTTTACCAGTTTGATTAATTTTGTAACGCTGTTCTATTCAAGTTGCATTTCAAGGAATTTTTTAGTGTGGAGTTAATATTTTGTAATAAAACGGTGATTTTCTAATGTGTTTGAGACAGGTGTGCATGACGCTACTGGTATTTAGGAAATAGGCTGTTTAGGTGTAACATAAAACATGGGATGTGAGTAACAACATTGGTTTGTTTGTTTTACAGAAAGCTTTTAGAACAGGCACCAGTACACGCTTGGATGATCGTGTTTATGCAATGTGCCAGATAAAGAGTCAGCCTCTTGTTCACTTGATGAAAATGATACATCCCAACCTGTACAGAATAGACAAGTTGATTGATGAGGTAACGTATGAAGCCTAACTTGTAACATTTTCAAGGTGCAGTAGTGTCTTTTAAACTTTAACGTGTTACAGTAATTTATCTGAAAGTCACAATAGTAATGTAAACCAGGCATTTTTCACGTGATGTGTGCTGAGAACTTTTGTTTTTCTTCACCTTGTTTCAGTGACCACAATAATTCTATGGTTTTCAGTCATAAAGAAAGCAGAGATTCTATGCATTAGATGCATATCCAGTGTGTTTTTGTTTGTCTGGGGAGAACTGAGCATAATGGGTACAGAATACTTGGTCTTCTGTACTGCAACCAGATCAAGCTGGCTGGAGTAACAAACTTAGTTGTTTCTGTGCTGTGAATGAAGTCTAGACTATCAAGATCAGGCTGATTAAATATTTTAAGAACAAAACTAGTTTTTACTTGTGCCCTCTACAGAGGTAGTCTAGGAAATGAATGTATTTTTTTAGTGGTAAGAGGTAAGATGCATTTATAAGCAAAGGCTGCTGTAACTGAAAGTAAGTTAGTTGTGTTTTTAATTGTTTTCATGAGGTAATTAGTCATACTTATTTACAGCCCTTACACTAGCTTTGCAAAAAAAAAAAAAAAGCAACATGTAAGAGTTCATTTTTAAGTATCATACAAGCTTATATAGGCAACTGAGTACTTGTTCTGGCAGTTAATATTGTTCAGCACAACCTATAGGCTATTTGCCATGTCAAACTTTCTTCTAAATTATTCCATAAATTAACAGTATTCTTCAGTGGAATTGACTTTGTCAGGCTTTTAGCTATTTAGCTTTATCACATCCTGTTTTAATCTGAAATACAGCTGGATGTTGTTTTGCCTTGTCGATTTGTTTAAGTTTACTTCAGCAGTGCTCTAGCAGGTTGTTTCATCAGATCAGTCTCAGTGCTGCATAGACAAACCCATATATTATTTTAGCTACCTCTAAAACATCAGGGAGGATATTGAATCATGGAACTGGAATGCAAAATACTGAATCCTTGTTTAGGAGTAGAATTTGATACTTTTTTCTTCTTTTGCAAAATTTGTTTAGTGAAGCGGAATGCAACCTATGAAGGTTGATTGCATAAAATTTCATATAAGTATAGGATGCTAGACTTAGTTTGAAAGCTTGGTAATTTACGGCATGAAAATTGTTACATATGTGGTTTAATTAACTTATAATCTAAAAAAAAAAAAGTGTAATATAAAGCAAGCTTTACATTGACACGTTAGAATTTGTTGATACAGATATGATCGTTGTAGATTTAATGTAATATTTTTTACATGAGAATGCTCAAAATGTTGCTAGAGATTACCCGTGCTTTTTCCTCTTTTGTCACATCTGATTAAGACAAAAATAATGATGTAAGAATTTTTTTTATATTACTGTGTTACTGTCTGTTGTTTTCTTTACAGAGTACAATACA